>NC_054467.1:177660622-177960622 GCF_017639515.1 Carcharodon carcharias
TATTAATCATTAGGTTGAAAAGCCCTTTGTCAGCATACCTTATTTTATCAGCGCTGAATTGAAATATGTGATAACTCATACGCAAGATAAAATCTTGCTACCATATCACATACCTTGAACAAGTGATCATTCCAAGCTGAATTTTACATGGTGCTGTGATTCCACCCACCCCCACCTCCACCCCAACCCCTGGCTAAAACATCAGAGAGGAGACAGCTTGCCCACTATCATGATGGTTGATCCACAGCAATTTATCAGGGGGAGCAGGAATAATTGCTTTAAGATGAGGCTTCTGCCCCTTTCTCAGGAGGAAGTCCTGCCTTAGAGAACTGCAGGCCAATTGGATGGCCAGCAGCTGTGTAGTCACAGCACCATCAGAGGGGAATGGTGGCCACTGCTGGGGCGACAGGCAGTCCCCAATGCTGAGAAGCCTAGATAAGTGCAAGATCAGGGGTCTCGGCAAGATGGGTGAGGTGGTTGGCAGGCTGGCTTCAAGAGGCTGGGGGGTGGGTTTGGGGGCAATGACCTGGTGGGGGATGCCTCTGGCCCATAAAGGGGGTCCCCACACCCTTGCCTGAAATCAGTCCATGCAGCTAAAGCAGTTGGGATTTCTACATGGCGTGAGAGGCCATTAATTGGTCTCTTTAATGGCCTCAATAGCCCAAGGATGGACGGGCGCCCCAACATCTCCCTCGCCATGCCCCCAGATGATTTCAGACATGTTGGGGTGGGTGGATAGATGATGGGAAGGCCAAACCGCTGGATTTTATGTGCCCCCCCCAACCCCCGCTTTCAAACCTGTTGGCGGGGGAGATAAAATTCAGCCCTCTTCCTTTTTCACAGATAATTTTTCTAAACTTCCTCTGTTGGGAATAAATGTATGAATGGATATTTTTCATTGTAGGATAACAAAATAGCAACCAAAATATTCTGATGAATTTACAAAAAATACAAGTCAAGAAAAACTGTACACTTTAATCACAACTATAGGAGCTAAACTTGAAGAAGGGTAACTTAAAAAAGTTGAGTTTTCCCTTATTGAACATGCTGAGATAGCAATATTATGCTACTTTGATTTCTATAAGCATTTTAGTTTTGCACTCTGATGTTTGGCTGTATTCAGTGAGTCAGAATGATATTGAATACACATGATCAGATTGTGAAAAAAGTCTTTTTTTTATATCTAGTCCTTCAATGTGAATCGGTGTAAGTAGTATTTAGTTTAAAACAGCATACCTGCTATATTGGCTAAATTATTTAAAGAGAAGGTATCATGACAAATAAATCACAATTTAATCATAACAAATAATATATTCACTTTGCTGAATTGTGATCATTGATAGCAGTTAAAATTAGTATAATTGATATACTGCATTACAAACAATTCTACCAACTATAACATACAGTGCATAAAACATACATGTTTCTGGCATATGCTCATTTTTATGGCTACCATTTTGGAAAACTACTTAAACTTGTAATAGTAGAGAAGTCATCTTCAGTATTTAGGCAATTTGTTAATCCTGGCACTGGTTTGTTACTTTTGGTACTATTATTATTTTGCATTCTTTTGTGTTGCCAACCAAAATAATATACTAAAACAAAATGTAGAAATGTAGATCACCATTTCATTCCACTTCAATCCAACAGATTTATGGATCGCTATCATGCTATCATTTTAAATTGTTCACAGGATGTGGGTGATGCTGAACAACTAAAATACAAAAGCTGCATTTATTGCCCATCCCTAATGAAGGTGGTGCTCTATCTTTTGATCTCCTGCAATCCTTGTGGTGATGGTAATCCCACATGGGCCCGAAGGAGCATGAGCAGATACCCCTTAACGTAAAGATAGGTGATTACATGTTGGCAGAGGTGAACGCCTTGAAAATCTTGGATATACATATTCAAGTCGTTGAAGTGAGATGGCCGAATGGATAGTGTTCTAAAAAAATAAACAGATGGTCATTCTCAGTAGCCTGGGAAAACCAAGTAGGTTTAAGCATGTAAAATAAGTTTAATGTGAGGCTCCCAGCCCCATTAAAACATTTAAAAGACCAACTTGCCTTCTGGGAGTGTGTTGGATGTCCACCCCCACGTTCTGCTCCATTAAACCAAGAAGTGGGTGGCAGGAGGAGAGTTGAGGTTGGGTTTGAGATTTAAACATTTTTTTAAAAATCTCATCCAAATCCAACTTTTATTACTCCCATGATACTTGGTAATTCCAGGATACTGACCCAGCAACAATGAAAGAAAGGTGGTATGTAACCAAGTCAAGATGGTATGTGGCTTGGAGAAGAACATAGAGATGGTTATGTTCACACAATATTGCTACTCCTACCTTCCTTAGTAGTGAAACGTGCATGGGAGGAAGGTGTGGAAAAGTAACCTTGTCAAGTCACTGCATTGCGTCCTGTAGATTGTATATAATAAAGTTTCAGTGTGACAGTGACGGAAGAGCTGAATACTGGATGCTATCAAATATCTTCAAGACTGAAGATGAACCCAACCAGGTGAGTGGTGCGTATTCAATCACACTCCTAATGTGAGCCTTGTACATAGAAGAGTGGTTTTAAGGTGTCAGCTGGTGAGCCGTTCATCACATCAACACCCAGACTCTATCCAGGAAATTGTCAGGGCTGGGTCTGGTCCAGTTAAGTTTTTGGTCAACAACGGGTCTTCAAAATTTTGCTATTCAGGAGCTCAATGATGGTAGTGGTGTTGGTCGGGGATAGGATTTTCTCTTGCTCAAGATAGTCATTGTCTGGCATTCATGTTATTATTGCCTATTATCTGTCAGCTTATGTCTAGATGTTGATCAAGTTGTCACAGACAGAATTTGTGTTTTATTATTGCCCGTGATCAAAGTGTTTTTATGAGTGAGGTTAGTGTGAATAACTTGAATGATACTCAGAATGACTTGTCCCAATTTAAATGATTTCAGCAACAAGCTTTTGTCGATTTAAAAATAAAAGATTATTTATCACACTTACCCTGGAGGTTTAAAATGCAACATCTCACACATACTATCACACACATGAAAATTAGATACAGGTGAAGAAAAAACCAACATGAATACAACCTGGAATGATTTTAATCTCTTTCATAGCAGGCCTGCAGTTTCTTTGATGAATTGATGCTTTAGCTGGAGGGAAGGTCTTGTAAAGCAGAGAATTCTCCATAAGCTGCAAGGCATCTTGTAGTTGAATTGCCAGAATGTTGACTCTCAGGTGAACTTGAAATTGAAATAGGTTGGGGAGAACAGTCCTTCTCCCACTTTCAAGGTATCGTTGTATCTTACCTTGGCTGTATAGTTGTCTTCTGTCAATGGCTTTCAGGTAGTCTTTTGATGGTATTTGTTTCAGAACTGCTTCTGCTGTTATATTTTAAAAGCAGGTAACAAACATGACTGCCTTACCAATGGGACCTGTCACAAGTTCAAAGTTCTTTTTCAAATAAGGTGGTGTGTTAGGCTGGTAAACATCTTGTTTTGTGGCTTTTCACACCCTGAGTTTCAAACAGCGAAGGTCTTTGTGTTTGGGATGAGGGGCCATCACAATACAATGAAAGGCTGATGAGTTCCATTTCGTATTCAGCTAACACCCATTGAGTTTCGATGTCTCTATTACCAAAGGGGAAGCAAAAAGTGTCCACTGGTATGTTATCGTAATTTCTGTTGACAGTGCATCCTTAACAAAGGGATGTGTGAATTTCACATGTGGCTGTGATTGTCCATATTTTAATTAGGTATTTACTTGAGTTTAAGGATTGTCTGAAGTTGAATGCTGCCAAGTCACATAATAGTCATCTTAAACAGCTTTTGGTGTCCACTTATTAAAATATAGCTTTAAAGTTTGTGATATCTTCATGCCTGTACTGAGCATGACAAAGTCCTGCTGTGGTTTGACATTGGCTGCTTCATTATGAGTTGAGTTATGATTAGAATTAACAGTACCACACTTGAGGCAAGGTCATTCATGCAGCTAAAGATGGTTGGCCTGAAGGTGCTTCCTGAGAGTGGTCTTCAAGAATTGTGATGATTTACCACCTACAACTACAACCATCTTTCTTTGCATCTGATATGACACTGGAGCATTGTGACCTTTACTCCCATTCTCCACAATATTGCCTGGACTCATTTCAAAAGCTTCGGTCCTCACCACAAACTCTGTTCCCCACCCACCAAATCCATTTCTCTCCTGGCAATGGACTGAGGTTGAAACAGACTGTTCGCAACCTTGGTTTCATATACGAACCCACCTTGAGATTCTGATATGTCTGTACCATCACTAATAGCAACTAATTTAGCCCCCATAACATTGCCAACTCCACACCTGCCTCAGCTCATCTGCTGCTGAAACCCTCATTGATGCCTTTATTAAGTCAGAACTTGACTATTCCAATGCACTCCTGGTTGGCCTCCCATAAACTTGAAATCATCCAAACTCTGCTGCCCATATCCTAACTTTCACCAACTTCCATTCACCCAACATCCCAGTGGTCAGTAACCTACATTGGCTTCCAGTTAATCAATAGCTCGATTCTAAAATTCTCATCCTTGTTTTCAAATATCTCCATGGCTTCACCCCTGCCTTTTTCTGTAATCTCCTCCAGCCCTCCAAGGTATATGTGTTCTTCCAATTCTGGCCTCTCACTCATCCCCGATTTTAATAAGTGGAGTGTAATCCTTGACTGGGTTTGGTTTGGTCTTGTTGTCAAATTGCGAGAAGGCTATTGCAAAGTATTCTTGATTGCTTGCATATCATCCTGGGAATCTGTGACAAGAGGCCATCAGCAAATAGGAGTTTACAATTAAGTTGTTCCCAGTTCTTTATTTTAGCTTGTAGTCCTTCAGTAACAACTGCCTGCATTTATATAAACAAAGTAAAACATCCCAATATGCATCACAGCAGCATTATCAAACAAAATCTGACACCAAGTCACATATGGAGATGTTAAGACAAGCGACCAAAAGCTTGGTCAAAGAAGTAGGTTTTGTAGAGCGAAGAGAGGAAGAAAGGCAGCGTGGTTTAGGGAAAGAATTACAGAGCTTAGAGCATTTATTTGTGTGGCACCTTTAATTTTGCAAAATGTCAATCATCGAGCAAATAAAATGGGGAGTGTACAAAAGCCCACATTTGGAGGAGTGCAGATATCTCGGAGGCTTGTGGTGCTAAAGAAGATTACAGAGATAAGAAGGGGCAAGGCCGTTGGAGAGATTTGAAAATAAGAATGGGAATTTTAAAAATCAAAGCATTGCTAAACTAGGAAGCAATGTAGATCAGCAAGCACAGGAGTAATGGATAAATGGGACTTGATGAAAGTTAGGATATGGCTTGCACAGCTTTGAATGACTTTATAAGTTTATGGAAGTTGGAAGACGGGAGGCTGGCCGTGACAGCACTACAACAGTGTAGAGGTAACAAAGGCACAGGACAGGGTTACAGCAGCAGGGGGGAGCGGGCTATGTTATAGAGTTGGAAATGGGTAGTCCTGGTGATGGAGTGGTTAAAGGATTGGAAATTCATTTCAAGGTCAAATAGGACACTAACTTTGTCGTTAGTCTGGTTCAACCTCAGACAGTGACCAGGGAGAGGAATGAAGTCAGTTGTCAAGGAACAGGGTTTGTGGCAGGGATCAAAGACTTCAACCTTCCCAATATTTAGTTGCAGGAAACCTCCAATCACCTAGGGGAGTCAGTGACATAGTGGTATTGTCACTGGACTAGTAATCCAAAGTCACAGGGCAATGCTCTGGGAACCTGTGTTCAAATCCTCCCATTGCAGATGGTGAATTTAAGTTCAATAAAAACCTGGAATTAAAAATATGATGATCATCATGAAACCAATGACATTGTTGTAAGAACACATCTGTTTCACTAATGCACCTTTACGGAAGGAAATCTGTTGTCCTTTCCTGTTCTGGCCTATATGTGACTCCAAACCAACAACAATGTGGTTGACTCTTAAATGTTCCCTGAAGAAGGGCAATTAGGGTTGGGTAGTAAATGCTGGCCTAGCCAGCAACACCCACATCCCATCTCAGGCAAGCAGCATGACAAACCAGAGACAGTGCAGCAGTTGACAGAGATGATAGTGAGGTAGAGCATATCATGAAAGACAGGTGGAACCTGACATTATGTTTTCAGATGATGTTGCCAAGGGACCATATGGATAGATCCTCAGGGGTCTCCAGGGATGTATTTTAGAAGTTTTTCATGTCATTCTGGTCAACAGACAACTGCAATTCATATGCCTTTTTACTCCACCAGGTGTCACTCATACTTCTTAATTTGGTCCAGCCTTGTTTGCTGATGTCATCTTAACATGTTTCTTTTTATATTATTGCTTTTTTTTATGACTTATCCTTTACACATAATGAATGCAGCTAATGTAGCATCAAGTACCCTTTTAATGTCATCATTTTCATCAAACTAGTCATTCGGCAGAATCATCCGTGCCCCTGGCGTCAGGCATGCTCAGCAGCGTGAACGGACAAT
Source organism: Carcharodon carcharias (assembly GCF_017639515.1). NCBI lineage: Eukaryota > Metazoa > Chordata > Chondrichthyes > Lamniformes > Lamnidae > Carcharodon > Carcharodon carcharias. The sequence continues at coordinate 177,667,122 of NC_054467.1, forward strand.
ATGGCAAAAAGGCCAAAAAATCGGTTTTCACGACATCGTGAAACCAGCTTGCGTACATACCCTCAGCCCATCGATGGCGGGCTGCATTTCCCGCCATCAGACATTGGGAACCTCACTGTAATACATCTGCATATCATCATAAGGCTAGCCCACTGGACTCATCCCCTCCTACTGGATCGTCCGCTCACGTTAGCGTAGGTTTCACAACAGCATATATAGGGCGCGCACTTGGCGGGGTGCACTGAAAGGAACTCAGAGGTGAGTGCACAGTAATTGTGCGCAGCACTCATGAGAATCGCCTGTAGGACTTCAAGGAGGCGTGTTGGGGCGGGGAGCGTGGGGCAGTGGGGATAAGGGCTGCCCTGCAGTTGAACATAGTGCACAAGCACATATGGGGTTGGGGGCCAGGGAAATGGGGAAACCTTGTGTAAAGTGACCATTCCTCTGCAGCTTAGATAGTTCATGCGCAGCCAAATTGACATCCATGGAGTTGGGTCTCTAGCTTATCTGCCCACTCGAGCAACGCAGAAGCATGAAAGTGCCCCCAAATGCTCCAGGGCTTTTCACCCCTCGGGCACAGACTGCGAACTAATGAGCATTTTAGTAGACTGCAGAAGAGTTGAATATCTGTACAATCTCCTTGCTAAAGCTGGCCATGGAGCAATCACTGGTGGAGGAACTCACTGTACCTCTGGTAACCCGTATACTGCAAAACTCTGTCGCAAACGGTCTATGACGGCAGCAGATATGGGTGACCGCTTGGAGTGGGCGTCTATTAGTAAAAAGAACATTGTGCCCAAGAAGGGCCCCAGGTAGCCAGCGTGGAGGCACACACATGACCGCTCCAGCCATTCCCAGGGATGCAATGAAGCTTTTGTACCTGCTGGCACTGAAGACAACTTTTGACTATCGTTTCGATGTCCATCCCTGGCCACAAGTAGTTGCGCATAAGAGTCTTCATCCAACTGATGCCAGGGTGAGTGCTATGTAATTCAGCCAGTAATGGCCACTGCCCTCTAGGGCACGATAACCCTTACTCCCTAGAGCAATATGCCATTCTGGAGGTGAACTCATATCTGCGATTGAAATAGGGCTTCATGTCATCAGACTTTGGTTTGCCTGACCATCCATTCAAGACCTGCTCTCAGACGTGAGTTAATAGTGGATTTTGGCTTGTCAACTCAGATTTGTTTGGCCTGGACGAGGGAAGAATCCAAAATATTTAGTACTAAGACAAGTTCCTGAGGAATTGGAACCTTCATTTTGTTATCTGGCTGGAGGAGGTGGATCAGCACATCAGCATGTGCGATTTGGCTTCCCGATCGGTGAATAAAAGTGTATTTGTACCAATGTCAGGTGTCCACCTCTGGATGCGAACAGATGCAATGGGGGTATCGCCTTATCCTCTCCAAATAATCCCAGCAGAGGCTTGTGGTCAGATATAATGTGAAAATGGCGACCATGGAGGTATGATGGAATTTCCGAACACCAAACACAACAGACAAGCCCTCCTTCTCAATATGAGAATATTGTCATTCTGCAGCACTGAGCGTGAGAGATCTATAACCAATGGGTCGTTCGGAGCCATCCGCCATCCACTTTGAAAGTACAGCCCCTACGCCATAAGGGGATGCGTCGCAAGTTAAAATCAATTCTCTCTTTGGGTCACGGTAGACCAGTAGGGCCAATGATCTTAACAATTGCTTTACCTTCAGAAACGCATCCTGGTGCGGAGCTTGCCAAATCCATTTATGGCTTTTCTTAAGCAATGCGTATAACAGAGTACAATTGATAGCTTTGGGAGAAATCGCCCATAGTAACTTATCATGCCTAAGATGGCCTTTAGTTCTGTGGTGTTGCTCAATGCAGGTGCCGCATGAATAGCCTTGACCCTTTTTTTCACCAGATGTAGGCCCTGCGCATCGAACTCACGGGCCAAGCAAAATACCTCTTTGGCTTGGAAGACATTTTTCTTGCTTCAAGTGCACCCCTACTTGTGAGAAGTATTTCAGCACCTCCTCCAAATTAGCTAAGTATTCTTCATCAGTTTGTCCAGTGACTAAGGCATCATCCAGATAAACAACGACATGGGGCAGTCCCTGAAGCAGATTTTTCATGGTATGCTGTACGCCGATGAGACCCCAAAAGGTAGTCGAGTATACAGATACAATCCTCGATGTGTATTGATGGTCATGAATTCCCTAGAGCCTTCTTCCATCTCTACCTGTTGGTAGGTGTGGCTCATGTCAAGTTTTGAATATGTGATGTCCCCTGCCAATTTCAAAAATAATTTGTCAATCTTCAGCATCGGGTGTCTAAGCTTGGCCACTCTTTTTACAGTTAACTTATAGTCACTACATAAATGAACACTCTGGTCTGGCTTCAGTACGGGCACTGTGGGTGCCGCCCACTCAGAAAATTGCACCAGTTGTAAGATACCCAACTTTTCCAACCAGTTTATCTTGGTTGCGACCTTGTCCCATAGAGCATAAGGCACTGGTCTGGCTCTGATAAGTCTGGGGGTTGTGTTAGGGTCTGCGTGGATTTTGGCTTGTAGCCCACAAATTCTTTGTGGCTTGTCACTGAAAATTGAAGTGTACTTTTGTAACAATTCCTGTAAGTTTCTCATTCTGATTTGAAAAATCTCGGCCCATTGCAATTTAATCTTTTTGAGTCAGTTGCGACCAATTAAACCGGGGCCGCCCCAGCTACTACTATAAGGGGTAAATTTGCAGACTGATCCCCATACTGCACCAGGACTTGACTTGTCCTTATCACTCTTCGCCCGTATATGTTTTCAATTTAGTGTTCGATTTGTTCAAACTTAAAGGATGGACTCCTTTATTCAAGTGTCTGAACGTAAGTTCTCTCTGACAGACATTAATGCCCCAGTATTGATCTCTATCTTGATGTGTTGTTCATTGACTCTAATAAAAACAAAAAAACCGCGGATGCTGGAAATCCAAAACAAAAACAGAATTACCTGGAAAAACTCAGCAGGTGTGGCAGCATCTCTCATCAATGTCATGGGTTTTCACTGTAGTACTGTTGTTTTTCGATGGTCTGTACGTAGTGGGCGTTCCCCGCCTTTCTGCAGAGTCCAACATTTTCACGCCTTTTGTTACCGGTCTTTCCCACCTTACAAGATAGATGGCGCCATTTTGTATATCTTTTATTGCCTCTGAGTCTCTTAACAGCACTCTCCATGGCTGTTGCCAATTCTTATGCCTTACTGAAGAGGGCATCAAAGGGGTCTTTTATGTTTTTGGCTATCAGGTTTGCTTTGCGAACACTAGCTGCGCCCTTGAAGTTAACACATTAGTTGGTGCTTGAAACAATATAGGCAGAGAGACTGATTAACTGAGCAAACACTGGTAGTTTATTGGAACTAAGAATAAAGCACTAGCACCATATGTGCTTCTTCAATTACCTCCTACTCTAGACTTACAGAAGCCCACACCGTGTAGCGATTGGTCAATACAGTCACATGGTCAATTAACTACATTTTCTTAAAGGTACATAGTACTCCATAGTACCACAGGGTCTTTCAAGGCATCAGATGGAACTGGGCAGGGAGTGGGAAAGGCCTTGGTGTGTTGTGGCCGAGAGGGGGTCTTCAGCAAGCGTTAAGGTGCCTGGGAGGGTCTTGAGTTCTGAAAGGCCATGGGAGGGGGGTTGTAAAGGGGTTCACAGGAGGGGTCAGTGTAGTTGATGTTGAACTCCCAGGGTGAAAACTGAGGGTAGCCATGGTAGGAAGGAAGAGTGTTACAGGGGGCAGAGGGAGCCGGTAGGGTGGGAGGATGAGGGTGCGGCGATGTGGCAGGAGATGTCAATGTGAAGAAGCGCCAAGGGTTGTTGGTGGGGAAGAGAGATACTCATGGACTCAGGGGGGACTAGTATGAGGGTGGGAAAGTCAATGGCAACAGGGGTGGGGTTTCTCAGGGAAGGGACTTCAATGTCTATCTGGATATTGTCAAAAGTGATGGGAGAGGGTTGAAGGGTAACGGTGGCGAGATCGAAAGTAACACCAGTGGGGTCAATGATTATGGGGGATAGGATGTGGGTGACTAGGGGAGGGGAGAAGGTTTCAGAGCATAGGAGAAAGATTACTACCACCATTGCTAGGCTGCAAGCAACTATGTAGAGCTTCATGGTGGAGACCTCAAGATGCTGCATGGGAGTTGGGTCATTGGGGGTGCATGGAGATGCAGGTCATCTCAACTGGACAAGTGAAAGGGAACCCCAGCATGTGGCATTTGCAATTCTAGAACACTGGGACACACAGCAGTTTCAACAGTTTTGAAAGATAAAGGCTCAGCGTGCACGGGACAATGCTTGCACATAGCTTGCAAGGGGCCTGGCACATACCTTTCCCTCCTTGCAGATGCCGCATTCTGGGGGATGCAGTGTCCACAGGAAGTAAGTGGTGGTGGAGCGGGGGGGCAGGGGAGGTTGGGTGGAGGGGGGCTGTGGTGAACACCAAGTCAAGCACTGAAGCTAAAACAAGACAGTAGATATTATTAAAGTGAAATTGATTATATTTGCAAAAGTTTTCTGGTTGTGTCATTCAATTATTCATCCATGCAACCACTTGTGCATTTAATGATTCTTAATTTTCCTTTCCCTCCTACTTCTTCTGAGTGCTCCCCCAACATTTGCAGCAGGGGTGGTGGCAACCTGCTGACCAGTTGGCCCTTGGATGACCTTGGCAACCATCCTCTGGAGAGCCGAGGCCTGGAGGGCCCTAGTTTACTTTGGCTGGCCAGCCAAAAGGGGATTCAGAAGGGCCAGACAACCTCTGAGATTCCTGAGTAGATAGCCCAGGGGTGTCCAGCTGCCACTCTTCCTGCCTTTGGGTGCCCAAAGGGCCCTGCCTTGATTCCTTGAGGGGAAGTGGCACCGGCAGAGAGGTCGAGGTGCCCCATCCACCTCTCACAGACCTACTGCAGAAACTCCCCCAGGGCTACCACAATGGAATGCAAGTCTGCGCACAGCTCCAGCAGGATCTGCTGGACTAAGATCGCCATGGAGCCCACTAACCTCCCCACAGAGACGTCGATGCGAGCAGAGGTAAGCACCACTTCAACAGAGAGCAAACAGATGGACCGATTCATGTGTCACTCTGTTGAGGGCCTCCAACACCTTTGCCTGATATTCCCCGCCTCTTGCTGACTCTCCATCATCAGTTGGAAGGCCAAATCCAGAGGCCTGTCATCAGACTCGAACCTTGAAGATGCCTCTTCCCCAGCACTGTCCGAACACCAGTAAGCTTGGCTGACCCTGCCTCTGCCCGCTGCAGGCACGTGTCCATGTAGTGACCACCAGGGTGTAAGACCCTTTCTACTCTAGAGCTAATATCCACTGAGGTGTGTGTCTCTGGGCTGGTGGAGGGTGCAAGTGTCTGCTGTGACAGCTCTACAGTTGCGCACATCTCTTGTGTTATCTCCTAACTCCTCCCTGGGCTTGGGTTAGCGCTGAAGCTGAACAGGTCTTATTCTCCTGGCTTGGGCCTTGCCCTCTTCCTGGTGACACCTGTAAGTGAGAGAGGAGAAAAAGCATGAGCTGCCTCCAACATGGAGGCACCTTTGGACCTGAGGTTTCAATACGTGCATGTATCCTTACTGGTTTTCTAACCAGTCCGAGCACCAAGCACAAGTACAGTCTCCCCATACCCTTTCTTTGTCACTCTCCCTTTGGGACCTCTCCCAGTGTCCTGCCCGAGACTCTTCTCCTCGATGGCGCTCCACTCCCAGTCACCTGACCCAAGCTTTTGCACCATTTTCCCCTTCTTTCTTTACGCGCAGGCTCAATGGGCCTGTCCTGGGCCCAAAGAGCTTACACTGTAGCTTGCTCCCAGTCTGCATATGCACATAAAGTTCGAGGTCCATTGGGAGTTGAAGTTCCCAACCTCCACTCTCAATGACAAGGTAGGTTTGAGTTTCATAACAAATCAAAATAAAAAACATAAAATTTATATGGTTTAAACCCCATGCTAGGGGCCATTAAAACACTATTATTTTGATTATTTCAGCTTCTTGCCAGGTCTTTAAAATCTTAATGGTGTTAAACAGTGGATTTTGACTCTTCACACAGGGTGGAAATTGGGAATTTGGGAAACTGAGCAAGCTGTATGAGGCCTGTGAGGTTTCAGATCTGAGGCTTCATTAACATAGTCCAAGAGCGATTTCCACCCTTAGCTGGTGTAATGATGTCACCATTGGCAGCAAAAGTCAAATTTCATGAGAGGGTCAATCCATTGCCAAGGACCAATGGAATTGGTGCCTTACAAGATCAGAAAGGAAGGAGGGGGTGGATCAGTAAATTCAGTGAAAGGATTGGCATTATGTGACAAGTTAGATCTGTAGTGGGGTCTCAGCCTTTCATCATTATATGTTAATGAAAGCTTAAGGGTTAGAGAGTTGTTAAATTTTGCTTGATGTTAAGTTAGGTGGCACAGTAGGTTGTGTCAATGGGAGCAAGAAATTGCAAAGGGATCTTGGCTAAGTGAGTAGGCGAAATTATGGCAGACAAGAGTTCAATGCAGGGAAGCTATCCAGTTTGGTTCTAGAGAAGACAAGTAAGAATAGTTTCCGGATGATGAGAGCATATAAACTGTTAAGAAACAGAGGGATTAAGTTATCTATGTGCACAAATCATTAAAAGCTCCTGCCTAGGTACATAAAATAATCAAAAAGGCTAATCCAGTATCAGCTTTTATCTCAAGAGGGTTAAAATTCAAAATTGAGGAAGTGATGCTTAGTTGCATAGAATACTGGAGTACTGTGTTCAATTTCAAATAACATACTTCAGAAAAGATACATCAACTTTAGAAATGGTACAGCGGAGATTCAGAAGAATGCTATCAGACCTTAGAGGATTAAATTAAATTAAATTAGAGGAATGGTTGCATAACCTTTGCTTGTATTCCCTTAGGTTTAGATGGCTGATGGGTGATCTAATCAAGGTATTTAAAATGATAAAAGGATTTAATAGGGCAGATAAAGAGGAAATTCAGAACAAGGGGGCATAATCTTAAAATTAAAGCTTTATCATTTAAGAATGAAATCACAAAGCACTTTTTTATACAATTCCATTTCTGGACCTGGTGCTTCTGCCCCAATCCAGAGAAGGCAGTAGTGTCAGCTTTCCATCTGAAAACCGCCAGGAAAGAAATCAATGTTTTCTTATGTAGAAGGTGACTTACCCAAGACCCATCACCAAAAATACCTGGGTGTCACCTTGATCAGGATTCTCGATTATCAGCCCCACTTCATCAATATAATATTCTTGGTTTCATTGCGTTAATACAGAATACTCAGAGTCTGCTGAGGTAAGGAAAATACTAACTTAATTAAAAAACATCTTACTGTGGCTTAATTTTGCCATGAGTTCTACAAGAGAGAGTAAAGTCATGTGACATTGCATTACTTCCTGTGATGATGTATATGGTGTCTCATTAGCATATTACCCAGTTAGAATTAACCCCATTTATTTCATCTCCCTATAAGTCTCTGATTCTCCCTTTTATACTACATCTCCCCGCCAAGTACTTGACTTCCATTTCTTTTTTTATAGGGATAACTGCTGTGGCCATTTCACTAGTCTACCTGAATGGGTTCCCTGCTCCTTTGAAGGAGGTTGGGGATTTGAGTCCTGCATGTGGTCTCTCAGACTCAAGGGGAATTGGCCAATGACTCTGGTTCACCAATCTTGTTGTCATCTTAATTGCTGGATGAAAGCAGCATGTCTGCTCTGTTTGATTGAGTAGATGACTGCTTTGATCGTGTAAAATGCCTGATCTCAAGTGTGAACAACTCTGATTCAAGATTACATATAAGGTTTCAGTGATTTTTCTCTATATACATTGAAGGGAATTAAAATTTATCAAGGGTAGTTGGGAATATGGAGTTGAAGTTACAATCAGATCAGCTATGATCTTTTGGTGAAGCAGGCTTGAGAGGCCGTGTGACCTATTTCTGCTCCTAACTCGTATGTTCATACTTTCGTAGAAGGTTGCTTCTGTGTGGCAACTAATTCGCTTGCACCTGTTCCGTCTCACCATACCATTATCTGTTTGGATGAGGTTGGACGTGGATGTGGCGTCTATTCAATGTCCATAATAAGCTTAGCCTTGGATTGGTCGTGATATGCTGTCTTGAGCTTTCCCAGAGCTGTGAACAGCTGTGGTAATACAGCTCTGAGTTTTTAGGCTGATCTTTTCAGCTTTCCAGTTCCTCTACTCTGCAAATCAGTCAGTACAGTCTTTCATGTTTAAGAGTGAAACAACTCTGATTCAGGATCACATATAAGGTTTCAGTGATCTTTCTCTCTATTTTTGAAGGGTTGCGTTCAGTTCTCCTATGATTTTGAGTTCTATACCTCCTGGCCTGTGCAGTTTTTTGCATGATAGCTGAACAGAACTTTTCTCCAACCACGGTTTAGCGCCAAAAAGAACCAAAACTGCTGCATCTGTCTTGTTTCCCTCTATTAGGATACTAGCGCTCCAGTAGCTCCTGCTTGCTTCCTGGATCTTGCCAAAGACAGACATCTCAATATAAGTTATATTTTCAAATGCATGGGTCTTGCCACCTTTAGAAGACTTTTCTTTTTGCTTATTCACTACAGGCTTCTTGCTATGACAAATAGCCTTAAAGTGATCCTTCTTTCTGCAAAAATGGCATTCGGACTCTGGCTGGACAATTTTCGTGCCCGTGTTTTTTCCCGCCACACTGATTACAGTTAGCTGGGACGCTTGATAGATGTTCTTCCTGCCTCCCCTGCTTTGTATGGCCACCTCTCTGCCAACAATTCCAACCTTGATTTGCTCATCTTTTAAGCTGCCATATTCACAATTCTTTGCAAGTCTATACAGATCATTGATAAATGTATCAATACTTTCCCCTTGTCATTGGATGCATTTGTTAAATTTAGCCTGCTTGACAATGGTATTCTTTTGCAGATTTAAGTCGGCTTCAAGTGCTTTTATTACTTAATCATATGTAGCTTTTTCTTCGTTGATCCTTTGCCGAATAGGATATCACCTGCACAGCCACCCATCACATACAATGGCATACTGACCTGCTCACCACTTGGCTTCACTGCAAGGCCTGATGCGGTGCAATACCTCTAAAATCTTTGGTGCCAATTCAGCCACAGTTCTGCCTAGTTGAGACCTGTTACTTGTTCAATGCTTTCTGGTAACGGCTGAGACTTTTCCATCCATGTTCTTTCACTCACTGTCACCCTATAATATTCTTGGTTTCGTTGTGCGAGCACAGAACATTTACAGAGTCTGCCGAGGTAAGGAAAATGCTAACTTTATCAAAAACGTTTAACTGTGGCATCATCTTACCAGGTATACAAGAGAGAATAAGATCATATGGCATTGCATCACTTTCTGTGATATGTATGTATCTCATTAGCATATCACACAGTTAGAATTAACCCTTTATACTACAATCAATAGCAGCCTAAAACAAAACAGTGTGAACCTTTTCCAGAAACGCACTAGAACATCATAGGAGAGCACAGCCAGAATGCTTTGCACTATAGCACTGGCCCAAGTCTACCCTGCTGAAGAATACTGCTTTGCCTCATGGTCCTGCAGCCAAAGGCCGCCGCGAGGATGGTGTTAGGGATACTTAAGTCCACTCCAACTGAGTTGCCCCAGGGCTGTCCTACATTGCCCTGCCTGCTATTCACCACAGCAACATGAGATGGAAGAAAACCATGACCAACATTGACCTTCCCGTTGATGAAGACTTGAAAAACCCAAGAAGCAAGCATTTAAAATTACACCAGCCACTCTGGGAAACATGTAGCTGGTACTATGGAGAAGGATGGAAACCAACACCTCATTACTGACCCAGCAGCAGACGATCCTTATTCTGCTTCACCATAAGATATTGGACAACACTCAACCAAATCTGCATGTAGCATGAACAACGTGGCCATTTGCTCCATAAGTGGAAATCAGAAAAGAACCAAAGTGCAATTGTGGCCAGGAATAATATCAACCTGCCCACCAAGATCTGTTCTCGGAGGCAACTAGTCTCTACTATTTCTCTACTCAGCAACTCAGGAGGCCATCAAATGGATAGCCAAGTTAGATATCCTATTATATGCTTTTCCTGCCATACAAAAGTAGCAGTATACTAAGGATAGTGGAAATCTGGAACTCTCCCTAAAAGGCTGTGGATATTTAACTTCATAAAGCTATTACTCAAACAGGTTATAAGATTGCTGCTGATGTGCCTTATTTTGCGCTGGAATTTCTGACGTTTATACTGTCATTCAATAAAAACATACTGGTAAGAAATAAAGCAACAAATGTTCCTACGCCAGGCTATTTAATATTTGTTCTATTAGGGACATTTGCCTACTGTCATGAATATGTAATTATGATATTACAGTTTTTAAGGGCAACTGTTTTAAAGGTACATTTCTGTTTTTAAATTTTTACATTGAGTTTAAAAGCTTTTTTCAAAATGGAAGTATGGAGAGACAACATGGCATCTTCTGGTGTTTATTCAAACCTTGTGCAAATCATATCTCCAGGGCTGTCTACGAAGAGTCATTAAAAATGCAAAAACCCCTATGGGGATGTCCACTGAATTCTAAAAGGTTCGAAAATCCTTGTACATTTGAGGGAACAGGAGATAGGAAGGGACTCCAAAGGACCTCAACACAGCTGACTTCTTTTCCTGGTGGAACAATGCTTCATCGAAATTAACATATCAGCCATTTTGGAGCCGTATAAAGTCTGACAACAGCCACTTTAGTGCACAGGACCCACACACACACGCGCGCACATGTGCATTCATGCGCACGCACACACACAAATTCTTAGCTCACAAAGGTCAATGTGGCTCCAAGATGACATCCCTCATGAGAAAGGTTTGAAACCAAGTCAACTCTTAGCGACAGTTTATGAGTCTGATAGTTGAAACATGGGTTATGGTGATGTAGTGGTTAGGTTAATAATATAGAAGCCTGGGTTAATAATCCAAATAATTAATTTAAATCCCGCCATGCTAGTTTTAGAATTTGAACTCAGTTTACTAACATTTAAGAATAGGTAAGACAGGTGGTAGAAAAGGGGGATGAATGAACATGGTATTAGGACTGTTGCCCCTTTGGAGGGAACATGGACTGGTTGAGCTGTACAGCCTATTTCCATGTTGTAATTTCTGTGTAATGTTACCAATGGGAACTTAAATCATCAACTGACAGTAAACTGAAATTGTGGCAAATGAATATGCTTGCCCAGGGGAATGAGTCATCCTGCCTTTCTGAATGAGTCAGCTGTTATTGTTGTAATATTCAAAGATTGTGGGATTTCAAATGCTTTTGGTTTCCATTCAACTTTATAAAAATGCTCATCGTAAAGCATGTTGCTTGTAGTATCTCTTGTTTTCAGCAGGTGTCTCATTAATATTTCTCACTATAAAGTAAAATATTCAAGCTATTTCTTTAAAATCATTGTACGTGTTCAACTATAATTTGGCTTTTAAACCAGCAATTCAGTATCTTCGAGTTCTGATCAAAAGTCAATTACCTGAAATGCTAAACAAAAACAGAAATACCTGGAAAAACTCAGCAGGTCTGGCAGCATTGGCGGAGGAGAGCACAGTTGAAGTTTCGAGTCCTCATGACCTTTCAATAGAACTAAGTAAAAATAGGAAAGGGGTGAAATATAAGCTTGTTTGGTGGGGGGGGGGGGGGGGGGGGGGGGCGGGGTTTGTTGGGACAAGCAGCCAATAATAGGTGGAAATAACCAAAAGCTGTCACAGACAAAAGAACAAAGAGGTGTTGAAGGTGGTGATATTATCAAAAGGAATGTGCTAATTAAGAGTAGAAGACAGGACAGATAAGGTACAGATAGCTCTAGTGGGGGTGGGGGAATACTAAAAGGTAGAAATAAACAATGGGTGGAAATACTTTTAAAAATAATGGAAATAGGTGGGAAAAGAAAAATCTATATAAATTATTGGAAAAAACAAAATGGAGGGGAAAGAAACGGGAGGGGGGGTGGGGATGGAGGAGAGAGTTCAAGATCTAAAATTGTTGAATACAATATTCAGTCCGGACTGCTATCTTTCTTCAGTTTATTTAGAACATCAATAAATATATCTCCCAAGTGAGGGGCGGAAGTCCCACTTGCAGCCACTTAACGTTCATTTAAGCATGAAATGGATGCGCAGCACTCGGAGTCAGTGGAAATGTGTTCCCTGCCAACTCTTTGGATGGCAGGAAGTGAGACCCTGCCACTTGAAAAATTCAGGCCCTTATTCAGGTGGGGTTTCGCCCCTTTCAACAATGCAAATATTTAAATTAACTAATTATGTAATTATGTAATGATACTGAAGTTCCATGGAAGTTCTTCCTATATCCTGCCAGGGATCAAGAAAACTTCTGCAGAAATTTCAGATCTTTGGGAGCTACTGAAATGGACCAGCAGAATGAGGGACGATCACCTGCAAATTTAGGGCTCCTTATCACAGTCAAGGATATTAGTGAGCAACTTCAATTTCCCTGTAGTAATTTATTTGCAAATACTAGGAGACAAATGCAGGAGAGGAGACTCAAAGGAAGTAAAGTAGAATAGCAGCATCAAAGAAGGATAAAGACACCTCATCAGCCTAAATATATGAGGTCTTATGACAGTATGAGTGAGGAGTTGTACAGTCTATACAGACATCAGCTTCACAATGAAAGCCCTCTGCCAGCTTCTATCAAGGATAGTCAGCATGGCTTTGTCAGAGGGAGGTCATCCCTAACAAATTTGATTGAATTTTTTGAGGAGTGACCAGGTGTGTAGATGAGGATAGTACAGTTGATGTAGTTTATATGGATTTCAGCAAAGCCTTTGACAAGGTCCCAAATGGGAGACTAATAAAGAAGGCAAATGCACATAGGATAGAGGGTAATTTGATAAGGTGGATTCAAAATTGGCTTAGTTGTAGGAGACAGAGGGTGATGACAGAAGGATGCTTTAGTGACTGGAAGCCAGTGTTCAGTGGCGTACCACAGGGATCTGTGCCCTATTATTTGTCATTTATATAAACGACATAGATGACTATGTGGGGGGTAGGATTAGTAAGTTTGCGGATGACACAATGATTGGCCGGGTGATTAACAGTGAGGTTGAGTGTCTTGGGCTACAGGAAGATATAGATGGGATGGTCAAATGGGCAGATAAGTGGCAGATGGATTTTAACCCTGATAAGTGTGAAGTGATACACTTTGGAAGGAGTAATTTGACAAGGAAGTATTCAATGAATTGCATGACACTAGGACATTCTGAGGAACAAAGGGACCTTGGCGTGTGTGTCCATTAATCTCTGAAGGCGGAGGTGCATGTTAGTGGGGTGGTGAAAAGGGCATATGGGACACTTGCCTTTATCAATCGAGCATAGAGTACAAAAGTAAAGAGGTCATGTTGGGGTTGTATAGAACCTTGGTGAGGCTGCAGCTGGAGTATTGTGTGCAGTTCTGGTCGTCACATTATAGGAAGGATGTGTTTGCACTGGAGGGGGTGCAGAGGAGATTCACTAGGATGTTGCCTGGGATGAAACATTTAAGTTATGAAGAAACGTTGGATAGACTTGGGTTGATTTCGTTGGCGTAGAGAAGACTGAGGGGCGACCTGATCGAGGTGTATAAGATTATGAGGGGCATGGACAGGGTGGATAGGGAGCAGCTGTTCCTCTTAGTTGAAGGGTCAGTCACAAGGGGGTATAAGTTCAAGGTGAAGGGCAGGAGGTTTAGCGGGGGGGGATGTGAGGAAAACCTTTTTACCCAGAGGGTGATGACGGTTTAGAATGCACTGCCTGAGAGGTTGGTGGAGGCGGGTTGCCTCACATCCTTTAAAAAGTACCTGGATGAGCACTTGGTATGTCATAACATTCAAGGTTATGGGCCAAGTGCTGGTAAATGGGATTAGGTAGGTAGGTCAGGTGTTTCTCACGTGTCGGCACAGACTCGATGGGCCGAAGGGCCTCTTCTGCACTGTGTGATTCTGATTTTACAGACAGACCTACAGCCAAGATCAAGTGATCTAACACCTGTCAGAGACTGTCAAAATGAGAATATCATATCAGATAACTCAAGCCATGTCACAGGTAATGGGCACAAGTTTAGGGTGTCTCACAAGACCCTAAAAGTCCTGAGTAAGTGTCTCTAATAAGCAGGCTCCAAATATCTGAAGGCCAGAATGCAGTGCTCTCTCGCTAAGGCCTTGAAGAGCGCAGTCTATTCTAGGTTAGTTCAATGCTGGAGGGGACTGCAGAGACTAGCACAAGTATCAGTGAAGGCTGGTATTAAAAAATGGTTCCCCGATTTTGCCAAGTGAAAGTAATGGAGTCAGCCAGGACCACTGCCAGCTGTCACACATCCTGAGGGATGGATTTCTGCCTGCACCTAGGTAGTTGTCCACCTAAAACATTAGTGAGGAACCCTTGCACTCCAGTATCCTGTTAGTGGAAAATATCACTCATTATTCCTGCATACTGGCAGGGTAAAATGGCTAGCTTCACCTGTTGGTCAAATATTTGAGGTACTGTTGAAGGGTCACAAGGACTCGAAACGTTAATTCTTTTCTTCTCTGCCGATGCTGCCAGACCTGCTGAGTTTTTCCAGGTAATTCCGTTTTTGTTTAGGATTTCCAGCATCCAGAGTTTTTTGTTTTTATATTTGAGGTACCTTACCTTTCCATGGTAATTTGAAGTAGACTGGGCACTTTTCAGCTCTGAAAATAGTGGCCATTCATGAGTGAATGTGAGTATACCATGCAATAGCAGCACAAGTGGTATTTTCTACTAACAGGATGCTGCTATCAAGCCAAAAAGACAAATGAATAACGTGGAATATGGATTTCAGTGTCAGAGCGATGCCAGGTATGTAGGCCATACATCCCAACAACTGGGGGATTGTATCAAACTGCATGTTCCTTCAGCTGTCCACAAGAGCACAGACTGTACTAAGCCAGACCATGCTTGTAAAACTCAGACTAGCCATATAAATACTGCGGTTACAAGAGCAGGTCAGAGGCTAGGAATCACACAATGAATAACTCACCTCCTCACTCCCCAAAGCCTGTCCACCATTTACAAGGCACAAGTCAGGAGTGTGATGGAATACTCCCCAGTTGCCAGGATGACTGCAGCTCCCACAATACTCAAGAAGCTTGACACCATCCAGGACAAACCAGCCTGCTTGATTGCCACCACATCCATAAACATTCACTCCCTCTACCACTGATGCACAGTAACAGCAGTATGTACCATCTACAAGATACACCACAGGACTTCACCAAGGCTCCTTAGACAGCACCTTCCAGAACCACGACCAATTAGCATCTAGAAGGACAAGGGCAGCAGAGAGATGGGAACATCACCACCTGGAATTTGCCCTCCAAATCACTCACCATCCTAACTTGAAAATATATTGCCATTCCTTCACTGTCACCGGGTCAAAATCCTGGAACTCCCTTCCTAACAGCACTGTGGGTGTACCTACATCACATGGGCTGCAGCGATTCAAGAAGGCAGCTCACCACCACCTTCTCAAGAGCAACTCGGGATGGGCAACAAATGATAGCCCAGCCAGCAAAGCCCACATCCCATGAATGAATTTTAAAAACTTGCATAAGGAAAAGAGCAATGGTCCTAACACTGATCCATGAGAGATATAACTTTTTGCATCCTCCAGTCTGAAAAATACATCCATTCACCAGTACTCTGCATTGAATGTCTTTTAGCTAATTTCTAATCCTCACTACCTTATTCATTTCATACCAAAAACCTTAATTTTATCGACAATCTTCCTACGTGGTACCC
Source organism: Carcharodon carcharias (assembly GCF_017639515.1). Classification (NCBI taxonomy): domain Eukaryota; kingdom Metazoa; phylum Chordata; class Chondrichthyes; order Lamniformes; family Lamnidae; genus Carcharodon; species Carcharodon carcharias. The sequence continues at coordinate 177,682,961 of NC_054467.1, forward strand.
TATCTAACACCTTTTGAGGCATTATCAATATGTTTTTATGTCATGATAGGTTTTATTTATAAGACAAATAGATTTCAAAACAAAACTAGACACTCATTTAAAATTACTATAAATCAGAGTTCAGTAACATCCACAATTACAATAACTTGACTACTTAATGAAGAAACACCAGGTTTCCCATAACTATCCATCAACAACATAATGTGAAGCATGTTTCTTTAGAAATTGCTCAATTTCTCAACATTACTGGTATAGTTCATTGCATTTATATTCCCACCACATCTGTCACGGGTAGATGAGTAGTAATGAACCGGAAAAGGTTTTAATTAATGTCATCCATCAGGTTTTTAAACTTGTAAATATTTGGATTTGGTTCTTTTAACATCATGGCCTGAATTTCACGCTCATCGGGTGCGCGTTATCGGCGGGCCCAGAAGTGGCTACAGTGTCTGCTTCTGCCCGTGAACATCAGAGTGACGCGATTTCATGCTGGCTGCCCAATTAAGGGCCAGCCTGCGTAAAGGCACCCAGACACTGGTGCAGCGCTGCTGGCAAAGGTGGGAGCGTGGCAGGCGCTGGGTGGAATGGTGACCCAGGCAGCTTGCTGAAAGCTGCCAGGAGTTGGGGGGAGAGCCTAACAGAGCTGTCGACGGGAGACTGGAAAATAGCCTCAGAACCTGGTGGGCACGGCAGGTGGGATGCCAATGCCGGTGGGCACTCGGCCCCACGATTCTCAGGTGATTGCCTGCACGCTCTAATGAAGACAGTGAGTGCTCAGTGTGAAAAGGGAGCAGGATGACAAATGGGTGCCACCCCATCAGACAAAGGAGGCCTGGATGGAGGTGGCTGCCCAAGTGAAAGGGTATGATGTGTGTGCCGCACATGGATCCAGTGCCGGAAAAGGTTCAATGATCTTCTGTAAGGGTGAGTACCAACTTGGCATGGAACGGAGTATAGATATCTTGCAGGATGGCAGGGTGGCCGTAAGTCCCAGCACTCAGGGGTGTGAGATGCATAGTGCCAAATGACACACATCCCTGTGGCTGCCAAGGGCGGGGGATGTTGCCGCTCACCTTGTGCGTAAAGAAGGGTGTGGAGTGCCAATCTGACAGACAACTCAAGCTAGCTATCCAGGGGTGGTGGGAACAAGGCAGGAATTGTGCTGCACGTAGAGGATGAACTAATGAATGCACTTGCTTACGTTTAGAAGAGAAGCCATAATACGTTGAAGTGCAACATCCTGATCCTGTCCAGGTTTGAGATGGATGCCCTGGACCAGGAATGCAAGCGAGGAGCAAGGTCCACAGGTCTCAGAGAGGCAGGGTTCTTGGAAGACGGTAAGAGTGCAGTGGGTAGATGAGAGACTGTGGGAGGGTGCAAGAAGGGCAGGGTCATGGTATCTCCAATGAGAAGTTGAAATCCAGAAAACCCATCGCTTGGCCACTCACAGTGCCTCAGTGAAACACGTATCTGTTTTGGCAAGCAACCATCGTGCATGCATAGACACTTAGTGATGATGTTCTTAACTGACGTATTCTGTTTCACCCTCAGAAGCACCATCCTCATGACACGCGGCTGACACCGAGGACCTCCCCCACCCCTTCACAACAGAGGACGAACCGTTGAGCGATGCTCTCGCGTCACATCCACTCTCTGCACCAAGCACGAGCACAGATACAGACATGTTGATGGGCTATAGCGTTTTGACTCCATTTTGAGTGCACTGTGGTCAGGGCACATCACACTCACATGAGGATCTGGTGGAGGCAGAGAGTGCCCAGGGCGCCAGCAGTCAGGGGACACGCCTCTGGAGTTGTCCATCAAGCAGCAGAAGCTGGCTGTCCAGCAGGATGCAAAGGAAGAACTGGTGGAGATCCCTGAGGGTCTGCGTGTCATGATATCTGTCATGGAGGAGTCCGTGTGGAACTTGAGCACTGTGTTGACCCCAAGTACCAAGCACACAGCCTTGTCCATTGAGAAAGCGGCAACACTCATGGAAAGGCAGCTCCAGGAACGGAATCAGGGGTTGCATTCAGACCTGCAAGCCCACACACGGGCTGTGACCTCAGGAGGTCACTTCCAGTCTGAGAGATGGATGAGGTAGCTGGTCTCTCTGCTAGGTGCCCGTCCATCAATGGAAAGCAGGAAGTCCAGACATAATTCATGCTGGCAGGCGAGCTGCCTGTCTTCTCTGTAGATTCCTTTCACAGAGGTCCAGACAAGGGTGGCAGCCCCTCCACCCCTCTGCAAGTGACCGTGGCATCTTCTGAAGCCGGCGCAACTGAAAAGTGATCAGCAATGTAACTGGTCGCACCCTCCAAGGCGGAGGATGCTCAGACCCCACCGGCCAGAGGACAACCACCAAGGTCATCAGGGCCGACACGATAGCAGAGTCAGCAATCTTCCTCCAATGCCGCTACCAGCGAGGGTGGCGGGTCATCAAGACGTAGCACTTGCAAATGTAAGTTTAAGGCACCGTGAGCACAGGATGGGGTTTTCACGGGTGACATGAGCCATTTCATCAGTGCCACATATTGTTTTTTTTTTGTGACTTTGGCAACCATATTATGTTATGTTCCTTGTCTGCAACTCTGGTAAAGGTATAAAGCAAGATTTTGTTTCAACGCCCCAAGTGTCCTCATTGTTTTCTATAGGTGCAGGCCTCATCACTGCCTTATGATAGATGGCAGGGGCAGCAAATTTCATGACAGAGATTGTGAGGCGACATTGGGATCATCTCAGAAATGTGTGAGATGGAGGCAGCGCCCTTGCACTGCACTTGGCAGCCTAGCTGAAGGAGGGTTCAGTCAAGGCCTTCCTGGTGCTCCTGCCTCCCTGAAGATTCATCAAGTCTGCCTCCTCATCCCCATCCTGTGCCTGCCTGGGCTCTGCATCAGATCCATCTGTAGAATCTTCCTCTGTGGCGTGTGCAGCTGCCTCACTATCCTCATCCTCCAGTGGGTCCCCCCATTCCTTTGCCAGGTTGTGCAAAGAGCAGCTGATCACGGTGATAAGTGACACGCGCTCTGGAGGATATTGCAGGGGACCCCCCAGAATGGTCCAGGCAGCGGAATCTCATCTTCATTAGCCCTATTGTCCTCTCAACCACCACCCTTGTGGAGGCCTGACTCTGATTGTAACTCCATTCCACCTCTGTCCTTAGTTGCCAGAGTGGTGTCATGAGCCAACTTTTCAATGAGCACCTTTTGTCACCCAACAACCAACCATCCAGCCAAGTTGGAGCCATGAACGGCCCTGGCATCTAGAAGTGTCACAGTACATGCGCATCATGGGAGCTGCCAGGGTACCTTGCACAGACTTGCAGAAGCTGGGTCTTGTGGTTTCATACCATCTGCACATTCATGGAGTGGCAACCCATCCTATTCATGAAGGGACCCGGCTGACCCACTGGCACCTTGATGGCCACATGAGTGCAGCCAATGGCACCCTGGATGCGAGAGAACCCAGCAATAGCTGCGAAGCCTCTGGCTCGCTCAGCCTGACTGGCTTGGTCCATCCAGTAACGAGTGAATGTGAGGACCCATCTGAAGAGGGTCAGTTACTAGCTTGATGCAGCTATGCACAGCTGATTAGGATACTGCACACAGATCCCCCACTGACCCCTGGAAAAATTTGGATGCATAAAAATTGAGGACTACTGTGACCTTCAGAGCCACTGGAATTGGGTGCCCACCCACACAGTTGAAGGCAATCTCCAGCCCAATCTCCTGGCATAATAATGTCACAGTGTCCCGAGAGAGGCAGTGCCTCCTGCAGTACTGGACCTCGGACATGTTGAGGTAGCTGGATCGCTGCTTGTACACTCTGGCAGCAAAATAGTGGCTGTGGTCCCATCTGCCTTGCTGTCCTTGCTGGCCCTGTCCCCCATGTGCCTGCACCTCTCCTCCCACAGGTCTCTCTCTGCTATGCTCCCTGCAGACACCAGGCCTCCTTTCCCTTCTGCTCTTCTCTTTCTCCTCAAAGAAGGTCCCCCCAGCTGAGTACACAATCCCCATTTGCTGAAATGCAGAGCGGCACTGCCCCATGCACTGAAAGCTGCACTAGGCAGAAATGCTCCAATCGAGTCGACAAAACAAAAGAGTGGTCAGAACAAGACTAACAAAGCAAATACTTCACAAGAAACCAGAGGAAAAGGTCTGAAATCTCAACAATGAAGCAATAGCAAACTCTCACTGAACTCCTAATACACAGTTAATGCTCCTGCCCCGTTTTATCCCACCCTTGGATGAGAAAAGTGGAAAAACAGGATGGTCGCCTGTCCATGTTGCCCATGCGCTGAAAGAAAAGTGCACAGGCAATGTAAAACGCAAGTCAATTATCCTACACAGAAAACTATTATTGCTTTACTCCACCACAGGAGAGGGGAACTGTAACATTATTAGTTTGCAATTCAGTAAATGTAGTCGTCAGCATTCACACCAAAGTTAGAATTACCTCTTTTTCTGGTACACTGATGATTGTATTTGTCCTGTTTAATGCTCTCACTCCGAAACTAAAAATTTCATCAACTTTACTTTCAATTTCTCTCATCTTCACATGGTCCATCTTTAATTCATCTCTTCCTTTTCTCCACTTCTTTGTCTCCTTTTCTGGTGAAAGGTTATCAACCAATATCCACCATATACGCACTGACTCCCAAAGCTACTTTGACTACAATGCCCCAAACTCCACTAGCTGTAAGGACTCTATTCCATTCTCCCAGTTTCTCCATCTCTGTCAGATCACCCTCTGCCATTTCCACCATCTCCACCATGTCACCACCAAACACATCTCCCACCCCCCTCCCTTCTCAGCATTCTGAAGGGACAGTTCACTCCATGACACCAATATTCCCCTTCCTTTCCCATGACACCTTACCATGCAAGCGCAGGAGAGGCAACAACTGTCCTTTTGCCTCCTCCCTTCCGACTGTCTAAAACCCAGAATACTCCTTCTAGCTTAAAATACAATTTAATTGCACTTCTTTCAATTGAGTAAATTGCATTCACTGCTCATGGTTCTCTCTTCTGTATTGGGAAGCCCAATCTCAGAATTGGGTGACCACTTTGCAGATCACCACCATTCAGTCCACAAGTGCAACCATGAGTTTCTCATCACCTGCCATGTTAATTCTCTTCCCCACTCCAACTCTGTCCTCAGCCTCCTACACTGTTCCAATGAAGGTCAAAGTAAGCTTGAGTAGCAGTACCTCATCAGTCAATTAGGCACTTTACAGCCTTCTGGACTTGGCATCAAATTCAACAATTTCAGATCATAATCTGCCCCCAGCTGTTGGCAACACTTCTACTTTTCCATTTACACTTCCTCTAGACCTTCTTTTGTTTCTTTTGCTTGTTCCATTTCTTTTCTTTTGCCTTGCACCATCATTTAATTCCTGCTGTGCTCCAATTTATCACAGAACTACCCTTTTCTTCCTTCCTCCCCTCCGCCTTTCCCTGATACTGTACTTTGTTTAGGGGTTTGTTTACAGCCTTGGTTCAAACATGGACAAAAGAGCTGAACTCCTGAGGTGAGGTGAGAGTGACTACCCTTGATATCAAGCTGCAATTGACCGAGTATGGCATCAAGGAGCCCTAGCAAAATTGCAGTCAATGGGAATCAAGGGGAAAACTCTCCACTGGTTTGAGTCATACCTAGCACAAAGGAAGATGGTTGTGGTGGTTGGAGGTCAGTCATCTCAGCTCCAGGACATCACTGCAGGAGTTCCTCAGGGTAGTGTCATCAGCCCAACCATCTCCAGCTGCTTCATCAATGACCTTCCTTCCATCATAAGGTCAAAAGCAGGGATGTTCGCTGATGATTGTACAATGTTCAGCACCATTCGCGAATCCATGTCCAAATGCAGCAAGACCTGGACAATATCCAGGCTTGGGCTGACAAGTGGTAAGTAACATTCTCACCACACAAGTGTCAGGCAATGGCCATCTCCAATAAGAGAGAATCCAACCATCGTCCCTTGATGTTCAATGACATTACCAGCACTGAATCTCCCACTATCAACATTCTGGGGGTTACCATTGACCAGAAACTGAATTGGACCAGCCATATAAATACTGTGGCTACAAGAGCAGATCAAAGGCTGGGAATCCTGTGACGAGTAACTCACCTCCTGACTCCCCAAAGCCTGTCCACCATCTACAGGGCACAAGTCAGGAGTGTGATGAAATATTCTCCACTTGCCTGGATGAGTGCAGCTCCCACAACACTCAAGAAGTTTGACACTGTGCAGGACAAAGTGGCCCGCTTGATTAGCACCACAACCACAAGCATTCACTCCCTCTGCCACTGTCACACAGTAGCAGCAGTGTGTACCATCTACAAAATGCACTGCAGGAATTCACCAAGGCTCCTTCCACAGCACCTTCCAAACCCACGACCACTGCCATCTAGGACAAGGGCAGAAGATAAATGGGAACACCACCACTTGGAAGTTCCCCAAGTCACTCACCATCCTGACTTGGAAATATATCGCCATTCCTTCATTGTCGCTGGGTCAAAATCCTGGAACTCCCTTCCTAACAGCACTGTGGGTGTACCTACACCACAAGGACTGCAGTGGTTGAAGAAGGCAGCTCACCACCAACTTCTCAAGGTCAGTTAGGGATGGGCAATAAATGCTGGCCCAGCCAGCAAAGCCCACATCCTGTAAATGAATATATTTATAATAAAATCCATTCTCTTGCTATCAATTTCCAGTTCTGACAGTCATCAGTCTGAAAGATTAGTTATGTTTCTCTCTCTACAGAAGTTGCCAGACCTTCTGCTTATTTCCAGCGTATTCTCCTTTTATTTCGTATTTTCAGCATTCGCAGATTATTTTTGTATTAGTACCTACGAGGCTTTAGCTTGACAGTGCTGGTAGGAATATCATCATATTGTAAAGTCTCATTTTATAGTGCATTAGGGGAAAACAGCGCCTAGGTCCTAAATTGATCCATCCTTGAACATTCAGTTGGCCGGTCAGCTCAGATGATTAGAACCTGGTGCTTATGACATCAACGTCACAGGTTCAACCCCCGTACTGGCCAGTGTGGCTGTTCAGCCTCAAAACATGACAATGTCTGAGGGTATGGTTGTGGAGCGGTAATTTTAATGGATTTAAAAATCCAGAGACCTGTGGTGCAGCGGGCTATTAAGAGAGGGCAGCATAAAGGAATGTTGTCATAGTTGGGGACAGTATAGTTAGAGGGATAGACACTGTTCTCTGCAGCTGAGTGTATGTGTCCTGAAGACTGTGTTGCCTGCGAAGTGTCAGGATTAAGAACATCTCAGGGCTGAAGAGGGACTTGGCATGGGAGTCGTTGTGGTTCACTTGGGTACCAACGACATAGGGATGACTAAGAAAGTATGCTGAGGAAGTATGAGCAGATAGAGACTAAATTAAAAAGCAGAACTACAAAAGTAATAATCTCTGGATTACTACCTACACCACAAGCAAATTAACATAGGGTGAATAAGATAAAAAAAAGAGTTTAATGCATGGCTCAAAGGTTTCTGCAGGAGAGGTGGATTTTGATTCATAGGACATTGGCATGACTACAGGGGAAAGAGGGAACTGTACCTCTAGGACAGCCTTCAACTGAACTGTGCTGGGACCATTGTACAGACAAATCGTATAACTGGATACAGAAAATGCTTTAAACTAAATCATAGGCGGGGTGGGTTCACGTGAGGGGAAATTTGAAAAGTTAAAAAAGGACAAGGTAATTATGCAGGGCAGTGATGTGGGTAATATTAATCACAGTATGACAGGAAGGAAGAGAGCATACAAACATAGGAATGCACCAGCAAATAAGGTCAGAGTAGGGAAATATGGTAAAAAGACAGAATTAAAGGTTCTTTATCTGAATGCACACAGCAGTCATAACAAGATAAGAACACAGGAAATAGGATCAGGAATAGGCCATTCGACCCTACTAGCCTGTTCAGCCTTCAATAAGGTCATGGCTGATCTCATTGTGGCCATAACTCCACTTTCCTGCCTGTCCCAAATAACCCTTGACTCCCTTGCCAACCAAGTATCTGCCTAACTCAGCCTTGAAAATATTCAATGACCTAAACTCCACTGCTCACTGGGGAAGAGAATTCCAAACGCTGCTAACGACTCTCTGAGAGAAGAAATTCCTCCTCATCTGTTTTAAATGTGCCAGCCCTTATTTTTAAACTGTGCTCCCTAGTTCTAGATGCTTCCATGAGAGGAAACATCTTCCCAGCATCTACCCTATCAAGCCCCCTCAGAATCTTATATGTTTCAATAAGGTCACCTCTCATTCTTCTAAGTTCCAATGAGTATAGGCTAATCTATTCAGCCTTTCCTCACAAGGCAAACCCCTTAGCCCAGGAATCAGCCTAGTGAACTTTCTTTGGATTGCTTCCAATGCAATTATGTCCCTCCTTAAGTAAGGTGACCAAAACTTTACACAGTACTCTAGATTTGGTCTCACCAATGTCCTGTACAGTTGTAGCAAGACTTCCCTACTTATATATCCCATTCTTCTTGCAATAAAGGGCAACATTCCATTTGCCTTCCTAATTACTTGATGCATTGCATCTGCATGCTGACCTTTTGTGATTCATGTACAAAGGCACCCAGGATCCCTCTGTACTGAAGCATTCTGTAATCTCTCTCCATTTAAATAATATTCTGCTTTTCTATTCTTGCTGCCAAAGTGGAAAAATGTAGTTTTTTTCCACATTATACTGCACCTGCCAAACTTGTGCCTGCTCACTTAACCTATGTCCCGTAGCAGACTCCTATGTCCCCTTCACAACTTTCTTTCCTACCTATCTTTGTATCATCAGCAAATTTGCCAAAATACAGTTTGTCGCTTCATGGATGAGTTGATAGCACAAATAGAAATAAATGAATATGATATGATAGCCATTATAAATACATGGTTGTAAAGTGACCAGGGCTGGGTCTTGAATATTCAAGGGTATTTGACATTTCGGAAGAACAGGAAGAAAGGAAAAGGAGGTGGGTAGTTCGCTTAATCAAGGATGAGGTCAGTACAGGGGAAATTATGGCATTATGGTATTGGCATTCAACTAGTATTCCAGGGACCCAGGGTAATGTCCTGGGGACCCATTCAAATCCCAGCTGGTTCACTAATGCCCTTTAAGAAAGGAAATCTGCTGTCTTTACCAACCACAGTGATGTGATTGACTCTTAAATGCCCTCTGAACAAGGGCAATAAAAGCTGGCCTAGCAACACCAATGAATGATTTTGAAAAAAAGGATGAAGAATGATCTTGGTTCAGAAGATCAAAATGTAGAATCAGACTGGTTGGAGATAGGAAATAGCAAAAGGAGAAGTCACTCATGAGAGTGGTTTAAAGGCTCCCATGAAAGTAGCTGTACTATAGGACAAAGTATAAATCAAGAAATAATTAGGGATTGTAAGTAAGGTACCACAATAATTGTGGGTGATTTTAATCTGCATAGAGATTGGACAAATTAAATTGGCAAGGAAGCGTGGAGGATAAGTTCATATTGTATTCCGGACAGTTTACTAGAATATGTTCTGGAGCCAACCACAGTTTAGGCTATTTTAAACCTAGTTATGTGTAATGAAACAGGATTAATAAATAACCTCACAGTAAAGGATCCTCTAGGTAAGAGTGATCATAACATGATAGAATTTCACATCAGTTAGAGTGTGAGAAATTTGGGTCTGATACTACCATCTTAAACTTACATAAAGGAAATTACAAGAGTATGATGACAGAGTTGGCTAAAGTGGACTGGGAAATAAGGTTAAAAAGTTAAAACAATAGAGAAGCATTGGCAAACATTCAAGGAGATATTTCATAACTCTCAACAAAAATATATTCCATTAAGAAAGAAAGACTACAAGAAGCATGCATCATCTGGAGCTAACTTGGGAAGTTAAGGGTGGTATCAAATTGAAAGAAAAGATGCATAATGCTACATAGATTAGTGTTAGGCCAAAAGATTGCGGATTTTAGAAGCCAGCAAAGGGTGACCCAAAAAAATGGAAAAAGTAGAGTATGAGAGAAAACTAGCAAGAAATATAAAAACAGATAATAAAAGCTTTTACAAGCATATAGAAAGGAAAAGAGTAGTGACAGTGAGTGTTGGTTCCTTAGAGGGTGAGAATGGGGAATTAATAATGGAAAACAAGGAAACAGCAGAGACTTTAAACAAGTATTTTGTATTGGTCTTCACGGTAGAGGACATAAAAAAACGCTCTCAAGGTTAGTAGAAAAGCAGGAGGGAAGGGAGAGAGGGGAAAGGGAGAAAGGAACTTAAAACAATCATGATCACAAGAGAAAAAGTACTCGGAAAACTAATGGAATTAAAGGCTGGAGAAGTTCCTTGGACCTAATGCCTTACCTGGTCCAGCCTACATGTGACTCCAAACCTGCACAATGTGGTTGACTCTTAACTACCTCCGAAATAGCCGCTCAGTTGTACCAAATCACAACAGAAAAGTCAACCAGGAATAAACCAGATAGACCACCGGCATCAACATAAACACTGGAAATGACAAAGGCACACTATGCCTAGTCAACCCTAAATACTAACATCTGGGGACTTGTGCAAAACGTGGAAGCTATTCCACAGTCAAGCAACAGCCCGAATCATGTCTTTCAGTCAATGTCCCAGATCTCTTGATAACTATCCCTGGATATGCCTTGTTCCATTGGCAGGGCAGACCCAGCAGAAGCAGTGGCACAGTGGTATACAGTCAGAAGGGAGCTGCCCTGAGAGTTCTCAACATTGAATCCAGGCCCCATGAAGTCTCATGACATCAAGCTAAATGTAGCAAGGAAACTTCTTGCTGATTACCACCTACCATCCGCCCTCAGCTGATGAATCAGTACTCCTCCATGTTGAACAACACTTCAAAGAAGCACTGAGGATAGCAGGGTCACAGAATATATTCTGGGTGGGGGACTTCGATGTTCATTATAAAGAATGCTTTGGTAGCACTACAACTGGTCAGGTTGGCCGAATCCTGAAGGACATATTTGCCAAATTGGTCTGTTGGTGAGCAAAGCAATCAAAAATAACTCATTTGACTTTGCCCTTGCCAATCTGTCACAGATGTGTCTTGCATGAAATTATTGATAGGAGTAACCACCACACAGTTCTTGTGGAGACAAAGTCCCATCATCAACTGAGAATACTTTGCATCGTGTTGTGTGGTACTTCCACCATGTTAAATGGGATATATTCAAAACAGATTTGGCAGCTCCAAACTGGGAATTCATAAAGAGCTGTCAGCCATCTGCAGCAGCAGAACTGTATACAACCACAATCTGTAACCTCATGGCCTGGCATATCCATCCTCTACCAATACCATCAAACCAGGGGATCAATCCTGGTTCAATGAGGAGTGCAGGGCAGCATACCAGGAGCAGCCCAAGGCATTCTTAAAAATGATGCCAATCTGGTGGCATTACAACATAGGACTACTTGCATTCCAAACAACAGAAGCAGCATGCAGTAGATAGAACTAAGCTGTCCCACAAACAAAGCTGTGCAGTCCTGCTACAACCAGTGATGAATGGTGGTGGACAATTAAACATCCGGAGGAGGAGGCTCCACAAATATTCCCTTCCTCAATGGTGAGGGGGGGGGGGGGCGCGTTGGAGCTTGTCCAGTACATCAGTGTAAAAGGCAAGGCTGACGTATTTGCAACCTTCGTGAGCTAGTAGTGCAGAATGGATGATCCATCTTGGCATTATCCTGAAGTCCCCAGAATCACAGATACGAGTCTTCAGCCTATTCAATTCACTCCACATACTGTTAAAAAATGGCTAAAAACACTGGATCCAGTAAAAGCTATGGGCTCTGACAACACCCCAGCAATAGTACTAAAGACTTGTGCTCCAGAAGAAGCTGCGTCCCTAGACAAGCTGTTCCAGTACTGTTATAACACTGGTATCTATCCAACAAAGCAGAAAATTGCCCGAGTATGGCCCGTCCATAAAATGCAGGGCAAATCCTAACCAGCCAATATCGCCTGCCATGAAAGCACACTTTATATTAAATAATGATTTTGAATCCACGGGCTGGAAACAGGAATTGAACCTTTTAAAATAGAGATTAACTTGTGACTTGAACTCACAGAAAAACATGGCTACACAATTTGCATCACTATATCGTCCATATTCCAACCCACTGAGATGGAGGCCTCATGAAGCAAAAACGCTTCAAAGACAATGACCTCAGGGGAATATGAGTGAACCAAATATCCTGTACCCATTAGCAAAGCATCAAGACAAACACCTAGGATACTCAACTAGGTGGAGACATACAATTAAACATAATCACTTGGATAATGGGACTTTGGCTGAGAAGGGGATCCTCATGTTACAATAGAATACACTAGCCATTCTTGAATCACTGGGTGAGTCACATGACAAGCCAATCCTTTGTGTTTAAGCATCTTCTTTCTCTGAAGTATAGTACAAGCAACTGAAACACTAAAGGAACAAGACCTGAGTGGGTTACTTCCCTCTGTCTCAACTTGCAAGCTTTGAGTCCCGTTGGCTGATTGTAGCTATCTAGGTGCAACAGACAGAAACTTCTCAGAGGCAAACAATTGTCCACCAGTGTCTCCAGAAGAACAAACAAATTGTTCATCTTTAAATCATCTTGATAAGGGAAAGCAGCGGGACCACTAAATTCAGCCTGAAGCCAGCCAAGTCACCAACCTCCACAAACCGTATACACCTTTGATTTTTACCAGTGTCTAACTTGCTTAATCTATCCTTCCCCAGTCTGTAATATATTTGTGTGTGTGGGAACCTTGAGTGTATGTATGTGGGCGCACAAGTCAGAGCACATTTTATTATTTTACTTAGACTGGGTTAAGTACAATGAAAGCTATCCTATTTTCTTAGTTAAAACTCCAGAAAACCGGTCTGATTGTATCTTATATGATCATAGCATGTAACTAGTTAAACACCAAATGAGTTGGCAACTATATCCTTTTCAAACCAAACCTGTTGCGGTCCAACGAGGAGTGGATAAAGAGGGAATCCATTCGACTCCTCCTTATGAACATACAAGGAACAAGGGTAGGCTGTTCAGCCCCTTGAGCCTGCTCCACCATTTAATAAGATCATGGCTGATCTGGTAGTAACTTCAAATCGGCATCCCGCCTGCCCCGATAACCTTTCACCCCCTTGTTTACCAAGAATCTATCCGCCTCTGCCTTAAAAATATTCAAAGACTAGTGAGGAGGATAGCTGTAAACTGCAGGAGGATATCAATGGACTGGACAGGTGGGCAGAGCAGTAGCGAATGGAATTCAACCTGGAAAAGTGTGAGGCAATGCACTTGGGGAGGGCTAACAAGGCAAGGGATTACACTATGAATGGAAGGACCCTGGAAAATACTGAAGATCGGTGGGACCTTGGTGTTCATATCCACAGATCCCTCAAGGTAGCAGGGCAGGTAGGTAAGATGGTTAAGAAGGCATATAGGGTACTTGCCTTCATTAGCCGAGGCACAGAATACAAGAGCAGGGAGGTTATGCTGGAACTGTGTAAAACCGCTGGTTAGGCTACAATTGGAGTACTACTTGCAGTTCTGGTTAGCACATTATGGGAAGGACGTGATTGCACTGGAGAGGGTACAGAGGATATTTACCAGGATGCTGCCTGGGCTGGAGGATCTGAGCTATGAGGAAAGATTGTATAGGCTGGGGTTATTTTCCTTGGAGCAGCAAAGGTTGAGAGGAGACCAGATAGCGGTGCATAAGATTCTGAGGGGCATAGATAGGGTGGATAGGAAGGTGCTTCTTCCATTAGTAGAGGAATCAATAACCAGGGGGCATAGATTTAAGGTAAGAGGCTAAGAGGGGAATTGAGGAGAAACTTTTTCACCCAGAGGGTGTTGGGAGTCTGGAACTCACTGCCTGAAGAGGTGGTTGAGTCAGAAACTCTAGTAACATTTAAGAAGAATTTAGATATTCACTTATGTTGCTATAGCCATCAGCACTATGGGCTAAGTGCTGGAAAATGGGATTAGCGTAGTCAGATCTTTGTTGACTTGCGTGGACATGATGGGCCGAATGGCCTCCTTCTGTGCTGTAAACATCTATGAGTGAGTCTAATCGAATTGTAAAATTTCAGTTAATAATACTAAAAAACAGATAGCCAAATAAAATGTGATTCTTGATTTATGTTTTTATTCATGTCAGCTTTAATACTGATGCAAGATGAGGAGAGATTGGGTTGACCAGGCCTGGAGTTTAGAAGAATGAGGGGATCTCACTGAAATGTATAAAATTCTGACAGGGATGGACAGACTGGATGAAGGGATGATGTTTCCTCTGGCTGCGGGTCTAGAACAAGGGATCACAGTCTCAGGATATGGGGTAGGCCATTTAGGACTGAGATGAGGAGAAATTACTTCACTCAGAGGGTGGCGAACCTGTGGAATTCTCTACCTCAGAAGGCTGCGGAGGCCAAGTCATTGAATATAGTTAAGAAGGGAATAAATAGATTTCAAGACTCTAAAGGCGTCAAGGGATAGAGGGAGAGAGCAGGAGTATGGCGTTGAGATAGGGGGTCAGCTATGATCATATCAAATGGCAGAGCAGGCTCAAAACACCGCATGACCTACTCCTTCTCCTATTTTCTATGTTCCTATGTTGCTACATTACTGAGTCTGTCACAGAAGATCAATTTGATTCCAATTTCAAATTGGCATGTGCCTCCTTGAAGCAAACCAAAGAGAAACATAGCTATGTAAAGGGACTAGACAGGATGCAGAGGCAATCAATAAAAATGATTGCAAAATGAAATTGAGCTATAAAGGAGATTAGACAACAGTTTAGTTCTGCATCTAATTGAAAGAAAATTGCAGGGAAACCTCACTGGGCTCTTATCTATTTCTGGTGAGATAATGATCTAGATTTGATGACACATTGCTCAAATACGCTGTGGTATTTAAAGTTACAGATTTAGCTGTATAAGTCTCTTACCGTTCTAATTTTGTTTGAATATGAATTCAGTAGTTGTATTTACCACAATACTAATTTCTATTGCCTCTATCAGTTGAAAATTCTCTCCTGAATACTATAGTTCATATTTCCTTGGTAACAAGATGGGAACAAGATAAACAAACTATGGCTTGCAGACACATAACAAATGGTTCCCTAATTGTTAATTGATCAGGTCTGTTGATAATGTTTTTAGGAGAGCATCCTATCTTGTCATAACTGTAAAACAATTAATCTTAATTTCTTCCTGAATCATTTTAATTAGAAAAATCTCATTTCTCAACACTGATTTCAATTAAAGTTCCTCATTTTACTCTTTGGTCAGAATTTTCCCAGCTCAGATGAGGCTGACTTGGAGGCAGAGGAGGCCAAGAAAATAGGGGTGAGCTGCATCAAGACAGCTTCCTAATGCATTCCTGCGATGGAGGGAATTTCTCAGGGACAGGCAGGAATGCAGATTGGCTGCCTGCACCATGGAGGCCGGCAGCCAATTTACTTGTTTAAGACCTTAATTAGTGGTGATTGCAGCATCAGAATGACATCCCTGTGCAGTCAAGGGACGCTATCAGAGTCAGAGGTTCCATCCCCCAGGGAGGCACCCACATCCCCAATGATCCAGGCAGAGGTGCTTCACTTCTGACCCAAGGGACTTACCGCTTTCTCCCTCTTAAATAATTACCTACTATTAAGGTTCAAAGGGCATATAAAAATGGAGACGCCCTTGTGGTTTACTACACGGCAGTGCCCAGCTCTCCCAGTAAGGCTACCAAGGATCTACAACTGCCACCCGTGTGTTTTGGCCAAAAGCATCTGGAGTCCACCCACCAAACTTAATAGGACAGTAAGCACGGAGGTGGCGACTTAGTGTTATGCACGGAAGATGGTAAATGCCAAGCTGCTCAAATCCCAGAGGGAAACTTTGCAATTTGTATTTATTTTGAGATGCAGGCTTTGAATTCAGTAAAAAGGCCACCGAGGATTGGAAGGTTTTTACAAAACTAAATTAAACATTTATTAATAAAAGAAATAATGTTAAGCACATACATAGATCTACAAAATACTACTATGATAACTCCTAGCTCCCCTAATTAATCTAACTCCCAGTTACACCTCTGTAAAGACAACAGTAAAAACATAAATTTTAAAAGACCCAGCCAAAGTAACATGATACCCTGAACAGTCAAATTCAAAGTGAGCTTTCTTAACTTCAGTTCTTGCAGACCACAGTTTAGGCACAGAAGCTGGAGGCTTCTCACACCTGTTAGATCTTAGAATTCCTTCCCTTGCACACAGCCTTCTCTCCTTTATATGTATTTCCCCCTTTGAATGCAAATTCCTATTGTTTCACTATATCTTTGGACTTCACCTCTCTCTTAATAAAAATCTACCATAGTACCAATGTTACTAGTAATCTCTGTGAAAAATAAACACACTGTTTCTTAACTTCCCCTGGCTAGGTGAAACATTTCACCCCCTCTTTTTAATTCAAGCTAGTCTGGTTTATTTAAAAAAGTAAGTGTCCCCTTTACACCTCACATTCTAATTTCCTCATGTTTACCTACTCAGCATTTCAAACCTAATTTCCCATCATATACATCAAAGCACCCAGACCAGCTGTCTGTAATTCAATTAAAGCACACACACAGACCCCACTATTACTCTACAATAAATTCCACTAACATTATGAAATTTGTTATATCTTCCTGACATCCCACTCCTTATTAAAAAAAAAATCATAATTTAAAAACACAGCTTTATTTTTTGAACCCACCTTTCATTACCTTCTATAATTATTACACTATTACATTACCAGGTGCATGCATTAACGTTTCTGACGAATTCTTTGCCACAGAAATCTCAAAATGCTGTAACCAAACTCAGTTTCCCTTTCGATCATTGAATATCCTCTCTGTTGTACATTTAACTTCCATGAAAAATACCCTATCGGTTTCTCAATTCCAGTGTCATCTTCTTGTAACAACACAGCCCCTATGCCTATATCTCTCGCATCAACAGCCAACTTAAATTGCTTGGCATAGTTGGGTACTGTCATAACTGGTGTTGTAGTTAATATAGTTTTCAAACTGTCAAACGCCTTCTGACATTCCTGTCCATTGAAACTTCTTGTTATTTTTTAATAGTTCAGTCAATGGAGCAACCACACTGCTAAAATTTGGTCCAATTTCTGGTAAAACCCACTCATGCCCAGAAATCTCAAAACTTCTCATTTTGTTGCAGGCATGGTTAAATCCACAATAGCCTCAATTTTCACAATTCTCAGAGCCACCTTACCACGTCCAATGGTATAGCCTAGATATGTAACTTGCGCTTTTGCAAATTCATTTTTAGCCAAGCTCATCACCAAATTAGCTTCTTGTAATCGAGTAAATAATTCTCCCAGAGGTTGAAAATGCTCCTCTCACATTTTACTGAAAACTACCAAGTTGTCAATATAAACAGCACAGTTACTCAGTCCTGCAATTACTTTGTTTGTCACTCTTTGAAATGTTGCAGATGCATTTTTCATGCCAAACGGCATGAGTTTAAACTGATATAGTCCATCTGGCATTAGAAAAGCCAATATCGTCTTTGCTCTCTCCGAAAACAGTACCTGCCAATATCCTCTTAGCAAGTCGATCTTTGTGATAATTTTTGATTGTCTCACTTTCTCAATGCAATCTTCCAACCATGGTATAGGATATGAATCCACTTTTGTCACTGCATTCACCTTTCGATAGTCCACACACACAGCCTTTGTGTTCTATTCCATTTCAGTACAAACACAATAGGCAAACTCCAGTTACTGCAACTAGACTCAGTGATATCATTTTGAAGCATGAATTCGATTTCTTTCTGTACTTGTGATAACTCTTCCAGATTTAATCTATAAAGACAAAAAACAGAATTACCTGGAAAAACTCAGCAGGTCTGGCAGCATCGGCGGAGAAGAAAAGAGTTGACGTTTCGAGTCCTCATGACCCTTCAACAGAACTAGAACTATAGTTTTTAATCTATAAAGATGTTGCCTTATCAAAAATGAAACTTTTGATTTATAGACACATAATTTATAGCTAAATTTGTCCTCCCCAACTTATTTCCACAAATAGCTTTGTGTGACTGCAATAGCTTCTCCAAATCACATTGACATTCATCTGGAAGGTAACTCAATATTACAATTAAATTTTAAAGCATCCCTTCACTTTCCAATTTGATTAGAAGAAAATCAATTTCAGGATCCTGCATCTCTATCTCTTTCTCATTATCTACCACCACTAATACATCCTTTTGGTCCTCTTACCTGTCATAGTACTTTTTAAACATATTTACATGACACAACCCCTGCGTCTCTCTTCTATCTGGAGTATTTATTAAATAATTTACTTCACTCAGCTTCTTTGCAATCCTGTAAGGCCCACTAAACCTTGCCTTTAATGAGTCACCCAGTAACAGAACTAGTACTTTCTCCCCAGCAACAAAGCTACGAGCTGTAGCTTTCCTGTCTGCCTTCACTTTCATCACTTGCTGTGATATCTTTAAATATTCCCCAGCTAACTCACATGCTCTGTCCAACCTCTCTCTGAAGTTTGATACATAATCTAGCAGAGTACTTTCTGAATTTTTTCATGAATCAATTTTAGTGGTCCCCTTGCCTCATGACCATAAACTAGTTCAAAAGGACTAAAACCAGTTGATGCATTAGGAGCATCCCTAATATCAAGTAACAAGAATGAAATTTCCCTATCTCAATCCTGTGGATAATCCTGACTGTATGTCCTCATCATAGTATTTAACATATAATGCCATCTTTCCAAAGCCCTTTGTGACTCAGGATGGTAAGCTGTTGACTTAAGTTGTTTTATCCCAAAACTGTGCATTACTTCCTTAAACAGCTGTGACATGAAGTTTGAACCCTGATCTGATTGCATTTCCTTATTTAAACCATATCATGTAAAATAATTTGTTACCTCTTTCACAATTTTCTTTGTTGTAATATTTCTCAAAGATACCGCTCAGGAAACCTGGTTGACACATCCATTAGTGTCAGTAAGTACTGATTTCCACTTTTAGTCTTAGGGAGGGGTCCTACATAATCAATCATGACCCTAGTAAAATGTTTTTCAAATGTTGGAATTGGAATTAAAGGTGCTGGCTTAACCACTGCTTGTGGTTTTCCTATCATCTGGCAAGTGTGACATGTTCTACAGGATTTGACTACATCTCTATACAATCCAGGCCAATAAAATGCTTTTATTTTTTCACCTGTGTTTTTCAAATTCCTAAATGTCCCCTCCATTGGAATTTTATGAGTAATTCTCAGAATCTCATTTCTATATCCAGATGGTATTACAATCTGATACACATTCCTCCAGCTCTCTTTTGCTGAAACATAATACAGCCTCCATTTTCTCATTAAAACATTATCCTTAAGGTAATAACATCTGGAATACATTTTGCCTCTGCTTCTGAGTAAGCTATCTAATATAGCTGTTTTATTTGTGAATCCTTTTTCTGTAACTCCACTAGTTAAACACCTCAGCTAAATTGTCCTCTGTTCTTTCCTCCTGAACTATGTTATAAAACACAGTGCCAGCTCATTGGACTTCCGCACCTTCTCCCTGCCTTTGAAACAAGAAGAATAGGAAGTTCAGTCTGTGAGCCTATGATCTTATTATCCCACAATCTGGAAAGAATCCAGGATGCTCTCTCTGCAACACTTCTGTTGAAAACACTTCTACAGGCTGCTCAATTACCATAGGCATCACCCACATCTGGGACCCAGCTGTATCACCACCTAAAATAAATTGAACCCCTGCAAAAGGCAGCTTTTGCACTACTCCAACAATCACTTCACCTGTTTTCCACTTACTCTTTAAATTTACCTTCCACAATGGAATAGGTTCAGCATCTTCATGAACCCCACCTGTTCCTGCAATACTCCCTCTGAACAGCAAATGTCACTAAAGCACAACATTAAGGATTGACTAGCCCCTGCGTCTCTTAAAATTTTAATATTTTTGCCTACTCCACCCTATACACATGGAAAGACTTTCCTTTCACACACAAAATCTTTAAGCTTTTTTGCATCCTGTTCCTCAAAATCCCCTTGGGTAAATTATGAACACATCCCCACTACTTTACCTATCACTGATTCTTTCTGTTTTACCCATACACAACCCACTGTTTTTTCCTGTGCCTGAACTTTTCTGTACCCCAATAATCCCAACAGATTTTCCCTGCAATTCCCTGACACTGACTTTGTGTGACCAACTTTATTAGAATGAAAACACCTTAATTTACGAATGTCAGTTCTACCCTCAGCACCTTCCTTTTCATTCCACCTACTCCTTCTCTTCCCCGACTACCCACCTTTCTTTCATGTTCCCACTTTCTCTGCTTCTCCGATTTAAAAGGGTGATGAAAGAACAGTTTAGCCCCATGTACTAACTCATAATCATCTTTGCTGTTTGTCTTACTGTTTGAACCCTCTGTTCCTCTGCATGAGTTCTCAATACCGAAGGAATTGAATCTTTAAATTCTTCCAAAAAATTACTTCGCCATAGCTGCATATGTCATCTCTATCTTTAGTGCCCGCATCTGCTGGTAAAAATTACTTTGTTTACTCTTTCAAAATCAATATAAGTTTGCCCAAGCTGTTTTCTGATACTCCTAAATTTCTGCCTGTATGCCTCAGCAGCCAACTCACATGCATTCAAAATAGCTCTCTTTATCACATCATAGTTCACTGACATTTTTTCTGAGTGATGCATAAACCTCATGTGCTCTACTCACCAACCTGCATTGTAACGCCAATGTCCAGTTTTTCTGTGGCCATTTCATCTATTTAGCTATCTTCTCAAATGAATTAAAGAATACTTCAAAGTTGTACAAGCTTTGTAAGAGCTTATATAAGTTTAAACATCTCCCCACTGGGTTTTAGGTTAAATATTTTTTCATCATCAGAACTTTCCTCAGAATCTGATATCTATTTCTTGACTTCCAGCCTTTTAAGCTGGTATTCCCTTTCTTGTTCCTTCTCTCTTTTCCTTGCCTCTGTTTCTTTTACCTTCTTTCTTGCTTGGAATTCCAGTTCTAGCTTCCTTTCCTTCTCCTACCTTTCACCCTTTGAAATGTCCTTTCTTTTTCTGCTGCTTCTAGTTCCAGCTTTTCATTTCCAATTCCATTTCCTTTTCGTTTGCCTCCAATTCAAGTTTTCTCATCTCCTTTGCTTGTTCAAATTCAAGCCTCTTCATTTCTAACTGAAGTCTCACTACCTCCAGCTGTGATTCACTAGTGTCAGGTATCACTTCCAACTTTAAATGCTCTGCTAATCACTTCAACTATGTCTGCTTTCTTTGCCCCTATAGGTAAAACACTTGCAACTTTTCTGCCAACTCTGTTAGCTTACCCTTAGATACTTCTTGTAACCAAATCAGAGTTATAGCTTCTAATTCCAAATATGTTTTAGCCATGAATACAGCCATTTTTGCAGTCTCACCACTTTAAAAATACCTCACAACAACTCCTGAACTTAAAGTGCTTCTTACACTCGTAACCTTAAGATTCACTAACTCCAAACCCATGAAGGAAATTCAAATTTTTCCTGAACGAGCCCCCAATTTTGTTAGGGCATGGCAGATGGTAAATGCTAAGCTGCTCAAATCCCATAGGGAAACTTAAAGCAGCTGTCATAATTCTTTACAATTTGTATTTATTTTGAGATGCAGGCTTTGAATTCAGTAAAAAGAAGGCCACTGAGGCTCAGAGGGTTTTTACAAAACTAAATTAAACATTTATTCATAAAAGAAACAATGTTAAGCATATATATAAGTTGACATATTATTACTATGATAACTCCTAGCTCCCCTAATTAATCTAACTCCCAGTCACACCTCTGTTAAAGCATCAGTAAAAACATATAGATTTTAAAAGACCCAGCCAAAGTAACACGATACCCTGAACAGTCGAATTCAAAGTGAGTTTTCTTAACTTCGGTTCTTGCAGGCAGCAGGTTGGGCACAAAGGCTGAAGGCTTTTCACACTTGTTAGATCTCAGAATGCCTTCCCTTGCACACTGCATTCTCTCCTTTATACATATTTCCCCCTTGAACGCAAATTCCCATTGTTTCATTATGGCAGGTTTTTCCGGTCAGCAAGGGGGGGGTGGGGCCCGATCGCCGACGCATCAAGTGACGCGGGGATATGCCGGGCGTGCATCCCAATGTCACCCCGCGTCATTTAGACTTTCAGTTTGGAGAGCATGCAGCCGTGCGCACCCGCCGAACTGTCAACGGCCTATTAAGGTCATTAAAAAACGAATTAACTTGATTAATGGACCTGCCCATCCAACCTTAGGGTTGGCGGGCAGGCCAAGAGCCCAGGTGAATCTCTTTCAGGCTGGATGAGGTTTCATGAGGGCTTTTAAATGTTTATCAAATGTTTAAATAAAAGTTAAGGACATGTCCCAACTCATGTGACAGTGTCACATGAAGGGACATGTCAGGGGAATTTTTAAAATTACCTTTCTGTCAAATTTTGAATCGGAGCTGATCTCCCTGAGGCACCACTTTGCGCACGCACATAGTGCTTCCTGGCGGACATTTGCTGGGCGGGCCCTAAAAGGGCAGCCCCCCCCCCCCCCAACTCCCACTGACCGGGGCCGCCAACTGGAAAGCCAGCCACTGGCGCCCGCTCCCGCACTTTCCCCCCCAACGGGGGGGGTGGGTGGGGGGGATGTTCCCCTATGTCTCTGGATTTTACCTTTCTAGTAATAAAAATCTATTATAGTGCCAATGTTACCAGTAATCTTTGGGAAAAATAAACACATTGTTTCTTGACTTCTCTTGGCTAGGTGAAACTTTTCACCCCCTCTTTTGAATTTAAGCTCGCCTGGTTTATTTAAAAACGCAAATGTTCCCTTTATACCTCACATTCTAAAAATTTCCCCATGTTTACCTACTTAGCTTTTCAAATCTAATCTAAATGACGCGGGGTGATGTATCCATCTGATACATCAAAACACCCAGGCCAGTTGTCTGTAATTCAATTAACATACACACACACACAATTACTGTAGTTTACAATAAATTCCAACATTATGAAAATTATTGTATCTTCCTGACACCAGAGGTAGGGATACTATCACTGCAACACAAGGTCTCCTTCTGAAATGCAGTCACTGTTATTATGTATTATTAGGTAAACATGACAAACATTTTGCACAAAGTATGTTCCAAAAGTCTGAAATGGCATTAATGATCGGTTACCCTGTTTATCTTCTTTAAATTCTGCCACATTATTTTTAGCAAATACAGGGTAAGAAGATGCATCTCAGTTTAACATCTCAATCAAAGGGTAACATCACCAACAATGCACCATTAATAAGGGTCCAACTTAAAACTTTACTGTCTCTTTTTCTTTTTAGCTACTAACTATGCCACGGTACAATTATACCATTTTCTGGGTTTATCTCAGGTTTCTACTACTACTGCTTTTATACATAATCTGGTGACAACCATAAGGTTCTAATTTTTTTTTTTGAAGTATCTAATTCTTGAACTTAAGTCAATGGAAATTTTTTTGACACTTGGACATATTTATGTGAAAATATGAAAGGCATTTGGAAAATCATGATAAAATCAAACATAATGAGTATAGTTTTATTAAAGGGAAATTGTATTTGACAAATTTATTAGAGTTCTTCAAGGATATAGCAAGCAGGGTGGATAAAGGGAACCAATCGATGCAGTGTATTTTTATTTCAACGAGGCATTTGATAAAGTGCCACATGAAAGGTTATCACACAACATAAGTGCTCATGGTGTTTTGGGTGACATATTAGCATGGATAGAGGATTGACTAAATAACAGGAAACAGAAAATCGGAAAAAATGTGTCAGTTTCAGTTTGGCAAACTATAACTAATGGAGTGCCAAAGGGGTCAGTACTAGGGCCTCAGCTATTTAAGCTATGTTAATTACATGGATGAAGGGACAGAAATCATTCTAGCCAAATTTGCTAATGGTACAATTAGAGATGAGAAAGCAAGTTGTGAAGAGGACACAAGAGTCGGCAAGGAACATAGATAGGTTAAGTGAGTGGGTAAAATGGAGCATATTGTGGGGAAAATGTGAGCTTATCCACTTTGGTAGGAAGAACAGAAAAGCAGAATATTATTCAAATGGAGAAAGACTATAGAACACTGCAGTACAGAGAGATCCAGGTGTCCTTAAACATGAATCACAAAAAGTTAGCAGGCATGTACAGCAAGTAATTAGGAAGGCAAATGGAAAGTTGGCCTTTTTGCAAGGGGGATGGAATATAAAAGTAGGGAAGTCATGTTATATACAGGGCATTGGTGAGAGTATACTTAGAGTACTGCATACAGTTTTGTTGTCCTTATTTAAGGAGGGGCATACTTGCATTGGAGGCAGTACAGAGAAGGTTGATTCGTGGGATGAAGGCTTGTCATATGAAGAAGGTTGAGGGGGTTGGGCCTATACCCATTAGAGATTGGAAGAATGAGTGGTGATCTTATTGCAACATACAAGATTCTGAGGGGGCCTGACAGGGTAGATGCTGAGAGAATGTTTCCTCTCGTAAGGGAATCTAGAGCTGGGAGCTATAATTTCAAATTAAGGAGATTCCTATCTAAATGGAAATGAGGAGGAATTTCTTCTCTCAGAGGGTTGTAATATTTAGAATTTCCTACCTCAGACAGCATTGGAGGCTGTGCCATTCAATATACTCAAGGCCTAGTTAAGACAGTATTTTGACCTGCAAAGGGGTCAAGGATAATAGCAGGCAGGCAGGAATGTGAAATTGAGTCCACAATCAGATCAGCCATGATCATTTTGAATGGCAGAGCAGGCTTGAGAGGCTGAATGGCCTATCCCTGTTTCTATTTCTCATGTCCTTAAAGTGGTGTAACATGTTAGATACCAACTTCCAGTGCTCAGGAATGGGGAAATGCAGGGTAATTCTCCACCTCAACTGCACTGAGGTAGGAAAAAACTGATTGATGGCTAGGAATGTTCCTCATTGAAGAGGAGAGAAAATAATAAGTTAAATCATCCTGAGCCAATATTGTAGCATTCAAATCAGAATGGCATAAATGGAGGGTTGGAAATAGCCTGCCCTCAAGAGTTGAAATATGGGGAAAGATTGCACAAATTTGCCCTGCATTCCCTTGAGTTTAGGTTGTTGAGGTGATCTAATCAACCTGTTTACAATGATAAAGGGCATGGATAGGGTAAATACAGAGAACAGGGAATCCAGTCAAAAGAGCATAATCTTAAAATTAGAGTTAGGGCATTCAAGAGTGAAATCAGGAAGTATTTTTTCCAGACAAAAGCTGGTGAAAATCTGAAACTGGCCCTCAAAAGGCTGTGCTTACCATGCAGAGTCAAGTCAAATTTTCAAGTCTGAGAATAGTAGATTTTTGTTAGCTAATGCTATTGAAGGCAAGAAAATAGAGTTGAGGTGCGAACCAGTCAGTACTAGTTGAACAGTGGAGCAAGCTCAAGGGGTTGAAGGGCTTATCCTTGAAGGAACTTCACTGATGAAGCAGCTGAAGATGGATGTCCTAGGCCCAACCATCTTTGGGTTTCATCAATGACCTTCCTTCCATCATAAGGACAGAAGTGGGGATATTCGCTGATGATTGCACAATGTTTAGCACCATTTGCGACTCCTCAGATATTGAAGCAGTTCATGTCCAAATGCAGCAAGATCTGGACAGTATCCAGGTTTGGACTGACAGGTGGCAATTAACATCCATACCACACAAGTGTCAGGTGACTGCCATCTCCAACAAGAGAGAAGTGAACCATTGCCCCTTGACATCCAATGGCATTACCATCACTGAATCCCCCATTATCAACAACTTGGGGGTTGCCATTGACCAGAAACTGAACGGGACTAGCCATATAAATACTGTGCCTACAAGAGCAGGGCAAAGGCTAGGAATCCTACAGTGAGTAACTCAATTCCTGACTCCCCAAAGCCTGACAATCATCTACAAGGCACAAGTCAGAAGTGTAATGGGATACTCTCCACTTGCCTGGGTGATTACAGCTCCAATAACACTCAAGAAGCTTGATACCAGCCAGGACAAAGCAACCCACTCGATTGGCAACCCATCCATAAAACTTCACTCCCTCCATCACCGACGCACAGTGGGCAGCAATGTGTACCATCTAAAAAATGTACTGCAGGAACTCACCAAGCCTCCTTTGACAGCACCTTCCAAACCCATGACTGTTATCATCTAGAAGGACAAGGGCCGCAAATGCATGGGAACACCATCACCTCCAAGCCACTCACCATCATGACTTTGAAGTATATTGCCATTCCTTCACTGTCGCTGGGTCAAAATCTTGGAACTGCCTCCCTAACAGCACTGTGGGTGTACCTATGCCATATGGACTGAAACGGTTCAAGAAGGCAGCTCACCATCACCTTCTCAAGGCAATTAGGAATGGGCAATAAATCCTGTCCTAGCCAAAGAAACTCACACCTCACGAATGAATTATTTAAAAAAATTATATTCCTATGATTGTCATTTAAAGAATAAACAGCTATTTCAATTATTTTAAACAAAAACTATCTACACAGACTCATCTGGCTTATCTGGAAAATTGGAAAAATGTCTATTTTTTGTTACAGATGAGAATTCATTCGATCAATTCAGTTCTCTGACCCAGAGATTACTGCACTTTGGCCACAGGCATGTCCATTGAACTCTATGATTACTGTAGTTTCCACTGCATAAAGGGAAAGATTTTAAGCTGAAAGTGGCACAGTTAAATATCATTATTACAAACTGGCTGATCTCTGCAAAACACTAATGCAGTCCTCACATTTTTAACTGGCTCCAGGCTCAAAAGAACTAATGCCACAAAATTACTTACTTGCAAAAGTATGTTCCAAGAATACAATATTTTATTATGTTCAGTCTCAAATATTGCAATTCATTCAGTACGCAATCACACTGTAAAAGGAAAGAAAAAAAGAAACAATTTTAGTACTTATTTATAATTCAAAGTAAGTTGGCTCTCGCAAGTAATGTTAACTCTTCAACCCACTCTATCAAGTTTGTAAGGAATGCGGATCAGAATATTTCCAAGCATAAAAAATACAGTGCTGGGATCCAACACCATAGTCCAAATTTTCCAATCAGGTTTGGAACCCCTGTTTCCGATCCTGATCAGACAAAAAACTACCCACTTACTTTCCTCTGATTTTTCAAGCCAATCTTCTGATGGAGAATCCTGCAGAATTCAGTCAGTGCAGGAAACCTTGGAGGGTGCAGCGGAAAGGCTCTGTGCAAGAAGCCACGGCCCTTTTAAACCGCACCAGCTGCCATATTCTAGTAAGAGTTTAAGTGTCCCAAAGCATCTCAGTATGTTTGTGTATGAGTGTATGGATGAATATAAAGGTGCATAAGTGGATAGGATGGGTGAGATAAGTAGGTAAGGGAGTAGGGTGAGTCAGGTAAGTGGGAAAGGGGGTTGATAGGATGAGTGGGTAAGGTGGCAGCTGGGTAAGATGTTGGGGTCGGGTCAGGTCAGGTCAAGTCAAGGGAGGTCAGAGGGCGGGGGGGTGGGGTAGTTTGTTGGTGGGGGCTAGTCAGGTCAGGTCAGGTTGGGGTTCAGTTGTATAGTTACCCAGGAGTTAGACTAGGATTTTTCTGTCAAACATTTCCTGGATATCTATTCAGGTGAGTAAGTTAGAACCATCTGAAGTCTCTGACTCTAACTCAGAGTCGGAGACTTTTTCAGAGGGTGCCGGCAGCAGGTGAATTGCTCATTGGAAATTCAAACTTCTTGGGCAATTGTCACAGAGTCAGTGCATTGGGTCTTCCAACGGGTCCTATTGCGCATATTGTTGGGGGTGGGGGGGGTTGTTGCTGGAGGTTACATCCAGTCTCCAAGGATCCGGAGACTGGAAGCTCTGGACCATAGTGCCAGATTTGTTATGCTGTGTTGGAGTTGACAAAATCAGATGCGTGTTTTTGAGAAATAAGCCAAACCTCAAGACATTCATCTTTTCACAGTATCACAGTAATTTTGCAGTGCAGAATGAGGCCTTTCAGCCCATTGAGTCTGCACTGGCTCTCTGAAAGAGCATTCCAACTAGTCCCACTCCCCTGCCTTATCCCCATTAACCTTGCGTATTCTCTCTATTCAGGTATCGGTCCATTTCCCTTCTGAATACCTCTACCGAGCCTGCCTCCACTCTTTCAGGAAGTTTGTTCCAGATTCCAACCACCCCCTGGGTGAAAAGTACTGATGGCTTTGAAAACATTACATTCAATTTATCTAATTTGCCTGGAAATTTCTGATGTTTTGCAGAAAAAATGAGTTATTTTGCGTTTGGTGGAATGGCTTTGATACAACAATGTATTTAGCCTCTGACTGCAGCAAACATATGGTTGAAAATTTAAATGAACCAAATACATTAATAGTTATTTTTGCAGACATTCATAAATATTGTGCAGTGAAATTACAACTTGAATACATGCTACATCTTCTCAAGCATCATAATATATTTCAAACTGACCTGCATTTCACTGCATTTAATAGTTCTGCAAGGTCCATTTTTCATTATGCAGCACCTGTTTGGAATGCTGAACTTAGCAAAGGTGATGTGAACCAGCACGAAAGGAGTACTGAAACTGATCCTAGGTAACACATCCTAAAGCTGCTCTGAAACAATCAAACAACTTTCATTTGCTGAAAGACAGAAAAATCTCTGTCTGGACTTTGCTAGAAAACGCTTGAATCCTGCCACCCATTGTCACTATTTCTTGCCACAACCAAACAAAAGTAAATGTGCGATAGAATTAAGAAAAGACATCACTCTGCAAATAAGATATTGAATCAACAGACCACGAGACAGCCCAATCCCTACTTTATAAAACTAATAAATTGTATGTAAATAATTGAGAACTTAATTAACTCAACCTGACAAATCACAATCTATGGACTTTAATACAAAATGCAGAAAGCAATAGACCTTCTCATTTCTATTCTAAAAATTAAGGAGATCTCTATTTTGCAACTTGCTGCAATTATTTATATACTGAAATGATCATTATTGTGCAATAAGTTTATGCTTTTATTTTATTTTAATTAATTTCCATAACTATGTTATGAATTCTGATCACTTGTTTTATTTGTATTGTCGTCATAGCCTGCCACCATGATTTTTCAATAAACCAGCCAATTATCTGTCTAAATATCAAGGGAAGCTCCAAACAGGCAGATTTGCAGGGGAGGGTGGGGGTGGTCCATAAAATGCCATAGGTGCCTTTTCTGCACCTACCAGCCCACCCCTGCCACCGCCACAATTTTATGAATGGCAGGAGAGGCATCAGGCTGCCCACCCTTGTGTCAACTGAGGTCTTCAAGTGGCTTATTAATGCCAGAAAGAGGGGCTGACACGAGGAAGAATTCCCTATCCCCACATCAACATTGTCATGGAAGAGGGAGCCATGGAAATCACAAGGGTCACCCCGCAAGAGCAAGTCAGGGAAGGAGAGATGGGCATACTTGGTGAGAAGGGTGAAAAAATATTGCAATCTGTAGATAAGGGGGTAGAGTGCCCTCTGTGACAGTGTGTCAAAGGCGCAGCTACATTGGGAAGGCTCAGCACCACAGACACTTCTGTTCTCAACAGCTAGTTCCCGATTTCTTCTCCTGTCTCCCACAGGTTCTGAAACGGAGGGGGAAAACCTGAGTCCTGTCACAGTCCCGGGACCATCAGAAGAAACTGATACGATGGGCAGCATCGTCACATCTTACAAGTACACCGTCTATCAGCACACTGGTGGGACCTTACGTATCCTTAGATGGGTGGCAACGGGTGATGAGCATCTGTGCAGAAGAATGTGAAAAAGGCAGAAGCAGCTGTGAGAATGACCCTTGGAAGACTGTGAGCATAATATACGAACATACAACTTAAGAGCAGGGTTAGGCCATTCGGCCGCTCAAGCCTGCTCT
The DNA here is from genome assembly GCF_017639515.1 of Carcharodon carcharias. Classification (NCBI taxonomy): domain Eukaryota; kingdom Metazoa; phylum Chordata; class Chondrichthyes; order Lamniformes; family Lamnidae; genus Carcharodon; species Carcharodon carcharias. The sequence goes on from NC_054467.1 coordinate 177,712,967, forward strand.
GCCATTTGGTAAGATCATGACTGATCTGATTGTGACCTCAACTCTACTTTACTGTTTACCACCTATACCCCTTGACTCCCTTGTTAATCAAGACTCTATCTAACTTAGTCTTAATAATATTCAATGACCCTGCCTCCACTGTTCTCTGGGAAAGAGAATTCCACAGACTAACGAGTCTCTGAAATAAAAAAATTCACCCTTTCCCCCTTCTCCCTATTGGGATACTCCCTGTTTTTAAACTGTGTCCCCTAGTTCTAGTCTCTCCCATTCTCCCTCAAGGGCAACCATCTTCTCAGCATTCATCCTGTCAAGTTCCCTCGATATCTTGTATGTTTCAATAAGATCACCTCATTCTTCCAAATTCCAACAGATACAGGCCCAACCTATCCAACCTTTCCTCATAAGATAACCTCTGCATCCCAGGAATCAGTTGAGCCAATCGTCTGTGAACTGCTTCTAAAGTAATTATTTCCTTTTTTAAGTAAGGAGAACAAAATTGTACAATGAAAATATGGACATATGATGCCAGACTCCTGAGCTTCCATTTTTTAATAGTGAGATTGGAAAAGAGAGGAGAGGCAGTAAAGGAGCAAAGAACGTGGAAGGAGGGCTGTCAAACCTCTGGACAGTGTCATGAACCTATCATTTTTTTAATATATTATTGTGGGATACTGTAAAGTAGGCTTATGTGTGTGGGGGTGTGGTTCTGTGTGTGGCTGATTTACTAAAATTACAGACGAATAAGCTGCAAGGTTGAAATTATCAAAAGAGTTAGGTACAAAAAGGAATTTGCAATACTAATGGACAAACTAAGTAAAGGGGAATTTGTGTTTTTAGATAAGGAGAAAAGTTGTTGGGCTTTCAAAGAGACATGATAAGGTTTTTATAACTGACAAGATAAATAATGTAGAGTATTACGTTTATTTTTCCCAAAAGTGCTGATCCAATGGCAACATAAAAGATTTTTATATTATGGGAAAAGTAAATTCGAAAGACGTGGGGACAATGGGATTTACAAATCAAAGAGGGAGAAATATATTTAAAGAAGGATGGAAGGCTCTATGAGGTGTGGCCATGTCAGGCTGGCAAATACCATCTGCCATATAATAACAACAGGTCACCATCATTCATTGGCAGTGAGAGCAGATCCATTCAATGTTGCATCTTCAATGGAAGAGCTGTTACAGAGAGCTCAAAAGAGTTCCAGACTATGCCATTCCCCTGGGCAAGATGGGCTCAGCTAAATGGGTCTGGATCTAATGAACCTTGGTGCTGACGGCATCCTGATGAAACCCTTGAGTCCTGCACCAAGCCCGGACACCATTCTGTCCAGCCAGGGTATCTCTGTATTTTGCATCTTCCCCTCCTCCTCCTTTTATCCACATCCTGCCTCTCCCTACATCCTGCCCCTCCTCTTCCTTCGATAAGCTGTGTCATTCCAGGGCTTAAATTAGAGGTCTGCCCCTCTCTTCAGGGCAGGAACAGCAACAGGAATCCAGCACGCAGCCTGTGTTGTTATTTTTATCAGCCACCTCTGTTCTCACTCCCATCAAGACCTAAAAATTGTGCCCACAGTGGGGATGTGAGGAAAAGCATTTTTATGCATTGAGTGGCAATAATCTGGAACTCACTGCCTACACAGGCTGGTGGAAACTGAGACAGTTAATTATTTCAAAAAAGAGTTGGGTGGTAACTTGAAGGATACAAACTTAAAGGGCTACGGAGATAGAGTGGGGGAATAGGACAAACTGGATTGTTCTGCAGAAAGCTGGCATAGACGCAGTGGGCCAAATAGCCTCCTTCTGTGCTGCAATGGCTCTATTGACTCTATGGCACTATGCTCTCAGAAACTACTAAAATTAGTTTATGGGTCTTTTCCCTTGTCATAATTATCTTCTTGTTGCACTGTGTTGTGACATCACATTACAAATACACAAAGGTATATATGTAATTATGATTCATATTGAATCTAAATTCATGCTCTTTGCCAACATTTCAACATCCTAATATAACCTTTTAGAATGCCTCGTCACTTTAATGCCAGTGTTAACAAAAATGTTGGCAATGTTGGTTATCTTCTTTTAAAAAAAGGGTTCTTTATATTAATATATTTGCAGTAGTATTTCTTCCTCTTCTTAATCATTAATCTTTCTGAAACAGCCCACTGCAGCAATTTCTAGATCAGTAATTCAATGCATGACACCAGAACACAGTAATATTGTCAGAAAAACACTATTTGAATCTATGCGCATACAAAGCTGAAGAAATAAGCATCAATGAAAGTGCAGAGAAGCACAAACAGCAAAGAGAGTATGTCATAATTCCACAAAACAACGATATTACACCAGCTTGAGAATGAAACAGGAAACAATGAGGCAAAGGGGCTAAGAGAGTTTTTTTTTGTCTTTTGATTCATGAATGCAACCCATAGTACAAACGGCATTGGGAATTACCAACTGGGTTTCAGGATAAACGCAGTATCAGAGAAATGGAAATGAAGGAAGTGAAGCATTGATCAAAGAGGCAGGTTTTAAGAAGAGCCTTAAATGAAGAGGGGTAGATGGATGGATTTAGAAATGTAAGCTTAGAGCCCAAATGGCTAAAGCATGGCCACCACTGGTATAGTGAAGGGAGGGGAATGCGCAAAAGATTAGAATTAGAAGAAATGAGAGCTTCAGAAGAAGGTGTAGGGCTGGAGAAGGTTACAATGTTGGGAAAAAGCAAGGCCATAATCTATTTAAGCAGAGAATAAACAGGTAAAAGTTAAGGCAATGGCAAAGTGGGTATTAATCCTGCACATAACCACAGGATACCTCTCATAAAGCCTGACATGCCTGGAATGCCTCTCTGGTGTTCCTCTTCCAAACATGTCAGAGAGGTTGCAATTGGAATAACCATTGGTGCCAGCCATGGTGCTGTTGGCAAAACAATATTCAACTGGCACAATGACTCAAATCACAGCAAGAAACAAAATGAAAAAAAAGAATAATTATTGCAGAAACTGCCTTAAAACTTACAAATGTATACAACATCTAGCAATACTAGACACCTATTATATGTGAGCTGAACATAAGAACATAACAAACAGAAGCAGGACAAGACCACTTGAGCCTTCGTTTTCGTTCAACAAAATCATGGCTGATCCTTCACCTCAACTTCATTTTATTGCCTGATCCCCATATCTCATTAATCTCTCAGAGTAGCAAACTGTGGCACAGGTACACCTAGAGGGTACACAGAAGAAATTGTCTGCTGGATCTACTCACACCTCCCCTCCTCATGTTCTCACTCATATACTCTTGGCTCACACGGCTTGCTTTCTCTCTCACAAACTTCCTTTGTACTCTCTTGTACATGTTCTCTTTGTTAATCTGCTGCTCTCTCTTCATTAATAGTGGTGCATAATATGGAAGCAGACATACCAGCTCTTGTGAAATTACTGCAACAGATGCAATTTCTCAGTGAAATTAAGCCTCTCTCACAAACTCACAAGAGAGCTCTGAATTCACGGAATTTTTCAAAAACACAGGTAAAATTGAAGTGACATTGTAAGAACATAATAGGAGCAGGTGTAGGCCATTTGGTCCCTTGAGTCTGATCTACCATTCAATAAGATCATGGCTGATCTGATTGTGCCCTTAATTCCACTTTCCTGCCTGTTGTTAGTTACCTGAAAAACAAATAAAATTAACTATGAATATTACAAATAAATAAACCTTAACCCCCTTGTCAATCAAAAATCTGTCCAAAATAGCCTTGAATATACTCAATGACCCAGTCTCCACTGCTTACTAGGGCAGAAAATTCCAAACACTAAAGGTCCTCACAGAGGAAATTCGTCCTCAACTCAGTCTTAAATGGGAGAACACTTATTTTGAAACTGTGGCCCCTAGTTCTAGATTTATCCACAAGGGGAAACATCCTCTTAGCCCCCTCAGAATCATATACGTTTCAACAAGATCACCCCTCATTATTCTAAACTTCAATAATTATAGGCCCAACCAGTCCAACATTTCCTCATAAGAAAAAACCCTCATTCCAGGAATCATCACTTCTCTGAACTGCTTCCAATGCAAGGATGCCCCTCCTTAAGTAAAGTGACCAAAAATATACACAGTGCTCTAGATGTGGTCTCACCAATGTCCTGCACAGTTGTAGCAAGACTTCTCTATGTTTATATTCCATTCCCCTTGCGATAAAGGCCAAATTTATTTTGCTTTCCTAATTACTTGTGCATACTGACCGTTTGTGATTCATGCTTCTACCAAGACCCCACCTCCTAAACCTAGCCCTTTGCCACCTAGAAGTATGAGGGCAGCAGATGCTTGGGAACACTACTGCCTCCAAGCGACACACTATCCTGACTTGGACTATATTGCTGCTCCTTCACAGTTGCTGGGTAAAAATCCTGGAACTTCCTTTCTAAAAGTTCTATGGGTATACCTACACCACATGGACTACAGCAATTCAAGAAGGTAGCTCACTACCACCTTCTCAATGGCAATTAGGGATGGGCAACAAATGCTGGCCTAGCCAGTAATGTCTACATCCTATGAAATAATGAAAAACAAAGACACCCTGGCCCCTCTGTGTGGCAGCATTCTGTGGTCTCACCATTTAAATAATATTCTGCTTTTCTATTCTTCCAGCCAAAGTGTACAACCTCACATTTTACCACATTAGACCATAAGACATAGGAGCAGAAGTAGGCCATTCAGCCCATCAAGTCTGATCTGCCATTCAATGAGATCATGGCTGATCTGATAATCCTCAACTCAACTTTTCCTGCCTTTTCCCCCATAACTCTTGATTCCCTTACCGATTAAAAATCTGTCTATCTCCACCTTGAATAGACTTAATGACCCAGCTTCTACAGTCCTCTGTGGTAAAGGATTCCACAGATTAACTACCTTCTGAGGGAAGAAATTACCCTCATCTCCATTTTAAATGGGCAGCCCCTTACTCTGAGATTATACCCTCTGTTCCTAGACTCACCCAGAAGGGGAAACAACCTCTCAGCATCTACCCTGTCAAGCCCCCTAAGAATCTTGCAGTGTTTCAATAAGGTCGCTTCTCATTCTTCTAAACTCCAATCAGTACAGGCCCAACCTACTCAACCTCTCCTCATAAGAAAATCCCTCCATATCCAGAATCAACCTAGTGAACGTTCTCTGGACTGCCTTCAAATGCCAGTATATCTTTCCTTAGATAAGGGACCAAAATTGTTCACAGTATTCTAGGTGTGATCTAACTAGTGCCTTGTATAGTTTTAGCAAGACTTCTGTATTTTTATACTCCATTCCCTTTTTAAAAAAAGGCCAACATTCCATTTACCTTCCCTATTACCTGTTGAGCTTGTATGCTAGCTTTTTGGGATTCACGAACAAGGACTCCCAAATCCCTCTGTGCTGAGCCTTCTGCAGTCTTTCTCCATTTAAATAATATTCAGTTCTTCTATTTGTCCTGCCAAAGAGCATAACCTCACATTTCCCATATTATATTGTCAATTTTTCCCCACTCAATTATCCTATCTATATCCCTCTGTAGACTCTTTGTGTCATCCTATCTTACCACCTATTTTTGTATCATCCACAAATTTGGTGATAGTACATTCACTATCCTCATCTAAGTCATTGATATATATATATTGTAAATAATTGAGGCCCCAGCACTGATCCCTGTGGCATTCCACTAGTTACAGGTTGCCATCCTGAAAATGACCCCTTATCCCAACTCTCTACCTTCTATTAGTTAGCCAATCCTCTATCCATGCTAATATGCTACCCCCAACACCATGGGCTCTTATCTTATTAAGTAGCCTTCCGTGTGGTACCTTATCGAATACCTTTTGGAAGCCCAAATATATTACATCTATTGGTTCCCCTTTATCTATCCTGCTAGTTACCTCCTCAAAGAACTCTAATAAATTTGTCAGGCATGGTTTCCCCTTCATGAAGCGATGCTGACTTTGCTTGATTAGATTATGTAATTCTAAATGCTCTGCTATTACATCCTTTATAAAAGACTCTATAACATTTTCCCAATGACAGATGTTAAGCTAACTGGCCTATAGTTACCTGTTTTTTGTCTCCCTCCCTTTTTGAATAAGGGTGTTATATCAGCAGTTTTCCAATCCTCCGGGACTTTTCCAGCATCTAAGGATTCTTGGAAAATCACTACCAGTGCATCTGCTTTCTCTGTAGCTACTTCCTTTAATATCCTAGGATGCAATCCAATAGGACCAGGGGACTTATCGACCTTTAGCCCTAGTACTTTATCTCTAGTGATAGTTATTGAATTTATTTCCTCTCCCTCGTTTGCCCCTTAATTATTTAGCATTGGAATGCTATTAGTGTCTTCTACCGTGAAGTCTGAAGCAAAGTATTTATTCAACTCCTCTGCCATTTCCTGGTTCCCCATTATTTCCCCAGCCTCATTCTCTAAGGGGACTATGTTCACTTTGGCCTCTTTTTTTTTTATATATTTAAAGAAGCTCTTACTGTCCGTTTTTACATTACTTGCTAGTTTACCCTCAAAGTTTATTTTCTCCCTTTTATATTTGTCATCTTTTGTTGGTTTTTAGAATGTTCCCAATCCTCTGGCTTATCACTAATCTTTGCCATATTGTATGTCTTTTATTTTAATTTGATACTATCCTTATATACCTTGGTTAACCATGGCTGGTTTATCCTCTTCCTTGAAATCTTCCTCTTCACTGGGATATATCTTTGTTATAAGTCATGTACTATTTTCTTAAATGTCTGCCATTGTTCGTCAACCATTTTTTCTGCCAAAATCCTATCCTAGTCCAGTCCAGCCAACTCTGCCCTCATTCCTTTATAATTACCCTTATTTAAGTTTGGCACAGTTGTTTCTGACCCAAGTTTCTCACTCTCAAGCTGAAAGCTAAATTCTACCATGTTATGGTCACTGTTTTACTCTGAGATCATTTATTAAACCTGCCTCATTACATATTATCAGATCCAAAATATACCAGATCCAAAATAGCCTGATCACTGGTTGGATCCACAACATATCGTTCTAAGAAACTGTCCCGAATACGCTTTGGGCAGCATTCTCCCTGCCCCCGGCCGCTGTCGGTGGGGTTGCTGCAGGAGTGGGCGGGTTCTCAGTCAGGGGTGCACCACCATTTTACGCATGCATGCAAAAGGTGTACAGATTCTCCCTGAGGCAAAGTCTTACTTTTAAAAAGATAATAAACGATGAGAAAAATTTTATTGACATGTCCCCTCATATGACACTGTCACATGAGCTGGGACATGTCAATTACTTTTATTGAAAATGTAACACAAATTTTAAATCCCTCATGAAACCTCATCCCACCCGTGGATGAGGTTTCATGTTACTTCTGAAGACCACCTGGGCTCTTCGCCTGCCTGCCAACCTTAAGGTTGGATGGGCAGCTGCTTTCACTGTTTTAATTACTTTTCAATAGGCCCTAATAAGCCTTTGACAGTTCGGTGGGTGCGCAGCCGACTCGGCTGCATGCCCGCCGAACTGAAAATCTAAATGACGCTCAGTGACATCGGGACGCCCGCCTGACATCACCACGCGTCATTTTACGTGTCGGCGAGCAGGCCCCGCCCCCACTCACCGAAGGGAGAATTCTGCCCTTTATGAATTCTTGCTCGTGGCTACCTCTGCCAATTTGATTTTTCCAATCTACATGAAGATTAAAGTCATTTTTGCCCGCTCAAGTAACCTATCTATATCTCTTTGCAGTCTTCACAGCTTGCTTTCCTATTTATCTTCGTATTGTCAGCAAATGTGGCTACAATACAATCTGTCCCTTTATCCATGTCATTCATGTAGATCATAAATAGTTGAGCCCCCAGCATTTATCCCTTTGGGTAATCCACAAGTTACAGTTTTCCAAACTGAAAATGACGCATTTATACCTCTTGTTTCCTGTTAGTTAGCTGGTCCTCCATCAAGGTTAATATATCACCTCCAACACCAAAAGCTCTTCTCTTGTGCAGTGACCTTTTATGGTTATCCACCATCCACCCTGCTTCTTACATCCTCAAAGAACTCAAATAAATCTGTCAGTCACAATTTCCCTTTCACAGAACCATGTTGCCTCTGCCTTATTGTATTATGATTTTCTAACTGTCCCGCTATCATATTATCCCAATGATAATATGCTAGACTAACTGGTCTATAATTTCCTGCTTTCTGTCTCCATCCTTTCTTAACAGAGATGTTACTTTGCAGTTTTCTAATTGGCTGGGACCTTTCCTGAATCTAGGGAATTTTGAAAGGTTACAAGCAATGCATCAAATCTCTCTGCAGCCACTTCTGTTAAGACCCTAGAATCCAGGCCATCAGGTCCAGGGGACTAATCAGCCTTAAGTTCCCTTAGTTTTCTCATTACTTTTTCTCTCGTGATAGTGATTATTTTAAGTTCCTTCCTTTTGCCTCTTGATTTTCTACAAGTCTTGAGATGCTTTTTGCATCTTCTGCTGTGAAATAGTTACAAAATACTTGTTCAAAGTCTCTCCCTCTATTTTTTTTAGTCATCTTTTGCTGGTTTCTAAAACTTCCCCAATCTCTGGCCTACCACTAATCTTCATAGCATTGTACAAGTTTTCTTTCAATTTGATACCATCCTTAGTTAGCCATGGATTGTACATGGATGGTACAGCCTTTCTTCCTCAATGGAATATATCTTTGTTACAGAATTACATAATATCTCCTTAAATGTCTGTCATTGCTTCCCTACCATCTGATCTTTAAAGCTGTTTATGCAAACTACTTTAGCCAACTCTCCTGGTAATTGCCTTTGTTTAAGTTTAAGACATTAATTAAGGACCTAAACTTTTCACTTTCAAACTGAATGTGAAATTCAATCGTGGTATGATGACTCTTGTCTGGAGGATCCTTTACTATGAGGTCATTAATTAATCCTGTCTCATTACATACTAGCAAGTCCAAAATAGTGAGGTCCCTGGTGTTAATAGGATCCAAGCTTGTTGGTGAAGTGAAACCAAAACACAGAGCTTTACTTTGTTGAGAGAGTTTATTGACTTGTTCAGTCTCATAGTTCTCCTTCCCCTTTCTGTATCTCAGCTATCCCCTATTTATTTTCTTTAACTAAAACAAAAATCAATAAATTAAACAAAAAACAATACATGAGAGGGGATGACAGCCCCTGGTAGGGCACCTAAACAAAAATCAAAATGTCAAAGGAAATTTAACTAACTAAACCAAAATATCATTTCTGGAGGATGATGATGCACCCCAGCCCCCACAGTGCCCACTGATCGCGGAAGGCCTCTAGCGCACGGCGGACACCGCGATTCCTTTTTATACTCTTTTCAGTAAAATGTCAAACAATTAAATAAAAATCAATCAATGAGAGGAGATGACAGTGGGGCACTGTAACAAAAATCAAAACATCAAAAGAAACTTACAAAATCAAATCAAAACGTCATTTCCGGAGATGATGATGCACCCAGCCCCTGCGGTGCCCACCGGTTGTGGAAGGCCTCAGCGTTGTGGCAGATACCATAATCCCCCATTTATCTGTGCTCAAAGACAATTAATACCCAACACCTGTTTCTCTTAACCTTGTAATTAACAAACCTTAACAATGTAATTCAAATTAACTGATTCCCCTCTTTTCTTTGAATTAAAACTTCTGAAAACACAAGAACAATTTTTCAAAAAACAGAAAAACGAGTATATTTGTTTTCATGTTCTATGTCTCACATTATAGTACAACCAATCATTAACAGATCCCATATTCCTCTTTCTTTAAACAAAGCATTTTTAACATGTATAAATAATTACAAAACAATCAAAGAAAATATTGATTTTCCATTATAAAACAAAGCATCCCTCTTCAGTACATCTAACAATTTACTGGAGCAAGCACTTCTCTTTGTAAAAGGCAATTGGTGACTTGCATCTACCCATTTTATATTGGAAATCTCTGTTCTTTCCAACATTTACTTTATGCTAGCAAGTTCAATCCTCAATCTTTTTTCAATTACACCCTTTGTCAAATGAACATTCTTTCAAAGAGAGTGGTTATCTACGTGGCATTCTATGGACAAACTTTTCTCAGATTACCTTTTGTATAGGATTTCCTTCAGAACATTAGATAAGTACACACCTATATCCATTGCTTCTATCAGTGCCAGTGGGCAGAATTTTGCCTTTGATGGGTGGGCAGGCCCCACCGGATCGACGGTGGGCAGGCAGCCAATCGCCGCCGCTGAAACAGGTCCCACCACTATTATTGGCCCGCCCAGCGGGCCACCCAACGGGAAGCGCTATGCGCTTCCAGTGCTGGGGGTGGGTAGGGATTCCCCAACTGTCAAACTGCGCACTGCTCCCTGAGACTAAGTGCTGTCTCAGGGAGAGCACTGAAAGTTTTATAAACTTAAAAAATAGAAAAATAAAAAAAATTATTAACATGTCCCCCTCATGTGACAATGTCACATGAAGTGGGACATGTTAATAAATATCACAAAGTTTACTAAAGTTTTTCAAAACAGACATGAAACCTGATCCTGCCAGTGGATGAGGTTTCATGTTTTTTCAGAAGCCCGATGGGGTTCCTGGCCTGCCCACCAGCCTTAAGGTTGGACGGGCAGGGCCTTTAATTGGCTTAATTATCCTGTCAATGGCCGGTCATTGACTGGTCAGCAGGTGGACAGCTGATTTCGCTGACCACCCACCTTCCTGAATACTTAAATGGGGCGGGATGACGTCGGGGGGAACCCTTGACTTCATCCCGCGACATTTTCACATCGGCGAGTGGGTCCCACCCCCAACTCGCTGACCGAAAAATTCTGGCCAGTGTTTCAGTAGCTAAGGTGCTTTTAACTACCCTTTTTATTTCTTTTGCTTCCCAGGCTAATGGACAACATTTATTATTCCTCCTTGGATGCAAGATCCTCTTTCTGAGAGGACCTGGCCCAATTTATTGGGATGCATTTGACATTTTCTAAATAAGGCCGTTGATTCAAGCTCGCTCCTGACTTATTCTGCTTGATGTCTAACCCTATATATTTAAAGGCCCCCAAAGCCTGACTTCCAATCTTAAACTTCTTTATTTTACCATTGATCAAATTCTGCAAAACATTGCCACAGAAAATCATCAACATGCATCATAAATATTACCGCTAGTTTCTCCCTGTGATATCAATAGATCATTGCTGGGTCTGCTTTTAGCTGAATACAGCTCATTTTTGGCAGGACAGATATAACTGAGAAATACCACACCCTTAATGCATCATTCAACCATAAAAACACTTGTTCAATTTCCACAGTTTCCTTTCTATATCACCAGCTTCTTTAGCTGATTTCAAAAATATTTCCCTTTCCCTGCAGTGAGGGAATTCACTCTGACACTTCCAGGTCCACTTTCAAAACTCACACTGCGTTTTCTGGCCTTCCACATCTTTACCTCATTTTGCCAATCTTCTGTCCCTCATCTTGTACATTTAGTCAATGTTGTATTTGCCAGAGGCTTTTCCTACTCTCTCTACAATGGTGGCATTCCTGTATTCACTGGCCACTTCTAGCAAACATGCTACTTTAGTGCCAACTTTTGGTGGTTGTCCTTTGGGACAAATAGCCTTTTCCATGCTTCAGTATCCTTTTAACTCCCCACAGTTGAATGGCCCCCTATACCATAGTGACTTGGTCAGTCTGTTCATCCCCCCTGCAGTCCCTGCTCTTGTCCACGGTCATGAAGCTATTAATGTATATATTATTGGAAAATATTTTTCTTTCAAAATAGAGGTTTAGTCTGTGGGGTGTGTCTTAATTGGATTAAAGCCAGCTAGTCTGGATGCTTTAATGTGTACTAGTTTTGATATGTAAGAGAGATAGTGTGCATTTGCATTTTTTGAATCGGAAATTCAAGGAGCAGGGTGAGAACTGACACCTATCTAGCAGCTACCAAGCAATGTCACCTCAGCTGGTTGCCACATACCTTCTGTGTGATCCTGGATGCAAACTTATTGTCCTAACTATGAACTTGGCAATTTTATCATGTACATTGATCATCTTCCCCTGCAGGTTTACAAGTTGCTTTCTAGTTTCTGACAGGGTAGAATGGGTAAGAGTAAGTAGATTGGTATGCACTGGTCTGTCAAACATGAGCTCTACTGGTGATGGAATAGTTGCACTTAAAGGTATCGCTCTCAGATGCATGGTTGCAATGTGTAGATCTTGCTTGGCCTCTCTACATTTGAGAATTAGGGATTTCACCGTGCAAATCATTCGTTCAGCTAGACCGTTAGATATAGGATAATGAGGAGAAGCGGTAGTGTGAACAATATTCTACTGCTCACACATATCCTGAAAGGGCTTATCATTAAATTGTGGACTGTTATCCGTAATGATCTATCTAGGCACACCAAATAAACTGAAAATAGTGTCTTGCACCTCTTGACAATGACTTCAATGTCATTGTTCGTACCCGGCCAACAGACTCTCTCTCTTGCGAATCTTTTCATCCAATCTATGCCAATGTGTGAGTGATAAAGTTGTTGAAGAATATCAGGTTGCAAAGATTCCAGTATGATGACCTGCCTGCCTCTAAAAATGATTCTCCAAGAGATGACTAGGTCATCCTGATAAGGCCAAAATTATCTCACATATTCGGGTTTTCCACAGTTTCTGCAATGTGAAAGTCTTTCATCATTTCTTCTTTTAGCTGCTGGCATTTGTGCTGCACAAAATGTACCAGCTTAATTTGGAGAAAGTCTTCAAGTTCAATGTTAATGAAGTCAACTTGTAGATCTAAGGATACATCTGTTTTTGCTTGGTTAGGCAATCTGCTAAGTATATGCACCGTGACCATCAAGTTACCTGGTTTGTGCCTAATGTCACAGTCGTAACTTGGAATCTTTATCAAGAAACATTGCAACCTTGGCGGTACACTGGTCAATGGCTTTCACCGAATCCTCCCCAGTGGCTTGTGGTCAGTGCCTACCACAAATTTTTTGCCAAATACATAGTATGAAAACCCACAATTCCAAACACTAGAGCTAATGTTTCCCGCTTGATGTTACAGTAGCTGGATTGCGTTATACACGGAGCTATAGAAGCAAATGCAATCGATTTGCTTTTTTATAGTATGCATGCAGCCAGACCCTTCTGTAACGTATCTATCTCAAGGATAGTTGTCTCCCTAGGATCATAAAATTATAATGTTGTTGCGTCTGATATTGACTATTACAGTGCTTCGAAGAGGTTTCGGTGGTCTTCATGCCACAGGAAAGGCACATCCTAACTAAACAGTTCCCTCAGTGATTAAGATTTTTGAGTGAAATTGGGAATGTATGGGGACAAGAAATTAAAGAGACCCAGGCATCTTTGATGATCATTCTTATTTTGAGGAGTTGGTATGGCTTTAATGTCCGCTATTTTACTTGGATCGGGATGTATGCCAGCACTAGAATAAATAGAACCGAAGAAACTCATCTGCTGCACATTGATGACACATTTCAGGCTGTTGAACAGCAATCCTTCATTATGTGCAGCTTGCTTCAATAAGTGCTGATTAAGGTCATGTTCTTGCTTTGCTCTTAACACAATGGCAATGTCATTGGTGATACAGATGCATCCTGATATAGTGCATGTAATGCAATCCATGTGAGTTTGAAAGAGTTCCTGGCTAACAGATAGCCCAAAACAAAGTTGTTGAAAACAGTACTGTCTGAATGGGGCATGAAATGTAGCAAGCACTGGGGACTTTTCCACAAGATGTATGGACCAGTAGCCATGTTTGGCATAAAGCTTCGAGAAGAATTTTGCACTCGCAAATCTTAGTTTTAACTTTTCTGATGTGGGTATTTTGTGACGACAACATTTCAAAGTGTGGTTAAACATCATGGATTGGGGCATACCTTCAATGATCCGTCTTCCTTCATGACACATGTAATTGAGCTGCATTAGTCTGTGTAGTCTTGTACTCTTCTAATTATTCTGTCTTTCTCCATTTTGTCTAGTTTGAACTTTAATTTGACTTGTAAGTGGACCAATGGGCAAACTTACATTCTCCTACAAGTGTAATGTTGCAGCTGTCTTGAAACTGCCAGTTTATTCAAAATATTCTGGATATTTTGATGTTAGGTCATGATTGAGGCAATAGTAGTTTCTGAGGTTGATCTGCCATATGAGTTCCGACTGATTCCATGGATTATGACTAGTGCGAGGTCACGGCATGCTGGTAGACCTGCAATCGCTGGACCTTTAGCCTTGATGATGTAGAACATCTGTGACACCCAGGAGGATTGATCGTACTTGCACTCCAGGACTATGGATCCTTCGCATGGAATTAGTGAATCGTTGTACACTGAAAGTTTCACAACAGTGGATTTCGCCATGTCCGTGCGTACCTGTCTTTTGGAATTTGCAGGAGTAACATGTTGGCACTTGCATCTGTGTCATCCTTAGCCAATAACAAGTAGTTACCGACTTTCTTAGGGCAGATAATTCGAATCTTGGAAAACACTTCAGACGGCAAGATGGCATCTATGTTTTCAACAAGATTGATCACAGAATCACAGAATTGTTATGGTGTAGAAGGAAGCCATTCAGCCCATCATGTCTGCACTGGCTCTCTGAGCATGGTGTGAAACATGTGTTCAGCACTTTTGGCTTTGTCATGAACATCATCATCTTTTCTGCTTTGTCAATAACCTCATGTATATGTTTCTGATGGGATACTGGAAGGTCATTCTTACTGCTTGAAAATACCTATTTTGTACGGTCTGCTTAGATCAGTGCATGGCTCTTTTTAGGTGCATCAGCCTTTGCTCTAATGGACTGCCACTGCCAATGGCCCTTTCTGCCACATGCTTTACAGGACTGTTGAAAAACTGGACAGTTTCTTGGTGCATGCAGAAGGCCACACCTTCCACGTGTCCTGCTAGGTTTAGGCATTCTACTAAGTGCACTAACAGTTGGGTTTGTACTTAGGACCTGTAAGCTTCATCACCTGCAAGGATTGCTTTGTACTTATGTCCATCCTTCAGTAGCTCTTCAATGCTATACATTTTGGGCTTGTCTAACAGTTCTTTCTGGAATGCATCCATGGGTGTGCATGCAATCACCAACTCCCAACAATTCTGTCTGCTAGTCTGATCCAAAATCACAGTACGTACCCTTTCCTTTTCATCTGTCCATTAATTCTGTAAGCTGTTGTTGAAACGACATGAACGCTAGTCAATGAATATGGAAGTTTAACCTGATTCTGAACCAGTCTTCCAATGTAGTCCATATCTTTTGGGGATCCTTTAGCTCTTCTGCTGTTAGTCCTGATGTATTCAGCCTTTGTACACCTTTGTTGTCAATTGCTAGACAAATTTTTATGGCCTGCTTCTTTGGTTCAGACACACCTGAATCAAGAGACAATAGCTCTGTATATTGTTTAAAAATTTTGAATTCAGTTAGTAGGTCAGCTGCATCCCAATTTAAACTGGGGAATTTTGTAGGCATTCTGACAATATCACTTTGACCTTCCTCCTCCTATAGTCCCAGGGATGAGTGTCGCTTTCGCATGTTTTTTCCAAAGCTCCACCCATTATAATCGTTATAACTCCTCTGACTCTGTCTCACTCGCCATCAATCCAGCCCACACCCTGGTCACTCACCTTTCCCGACTGAGCTAGCCTGATGCTGGTCCTCTAGACGCACTGTCTCACTTACTGAACTGACAGGCTATGTGCTGCAATCTTGCCACGAAGGATCCGTCTGCTTGCCAGTTTTTTATTTGAGCGCTATCCTAGCACTGTGTCTTCAAAGCCTTTCTGTGCAGTAACCACTGTTATGGGAGGTTAATTTAAACAGCTCTGATTTCTCCACTCACTTCCATTCATATCAGAAAAGCGTTTTTGATTTTTGATTTCCCACTTCATATGTGGTGGCACATTTTCCCTAACCCTTCAGTTTTGGAGTTATCCAATTCTCTATTAATAACCCCAAACTCAAGATAAGATAAAATAAGAGGGAGGAGTTTATTTCACACACACCCACAAAACACAGGAAGAGGTTTCACAATGTCTGCCCCTTTTGCATTCATATAATTAAAGAGGGATAAGGGAAAGTAAGGGGTTCAGGGCAAAGACCACAATGAAAATAAGAATTATGGCTTCACATGAGTCCAGAGGCCAGAATCAATGTCCAAGGAAGGTTATTTTAGGTGACTTTGTCTGGCAAAATTCCTGGTCTTCGTCCTAGGAACGTGTTACAGGTTGAGTCCATTGAAGGTGCAACGAAGCATTCTTGTATCCTGGGTATTAGTTCACACTGTAGGTGAAATGCAGGGTTCTTTCTGGAGATCAGTCTCTGAGAAATGGAGGTCAGAGACAGGCCGCCAGCCTGAAGTCCGGTTTTCTCTTGAGGTTAAACTGCAACCGAAGATAAAATTCAAAAGCTGTGTAACGTGTGAAATTGAAGCCATAGACTAGGTAAAGATGACAGATTTTCTTTCATAAAGAATCTCAGTGAACCTTTTTTTTAAACAGCAGCCCAGCAGTTTCTTGGTCATTTTTTCCTGCTGCTAGCCATCTACTGAATTTTTAAACTTGCCACTGTGGCATTTGAATTCACAACTCTTTCTTACTAGGCTAATAACACATTATACTATTGTTTTCATAAATCTCCCACAGGCCGATTAGAAAGTTGGCATTGCTGAGGCCATGCATGGGAACAGAAGAAGTGAAGAAGGATAATAAGAGAAGGGTGCGACACAAAGAACAAGAGCAGGAAGTGAAGAAAATTGCTGCTTATTCAATCTACAGGACTAATAGTTAAGTTGCCTTTTATTTGTTATGTGTTGCCTTGTTTTTGACATGTCTGAATACGCTATTTGAAAGTTTTCAATTTTATTATTCATGTTTTCAGGAAAATATTATGAGGTCAATGAACTTCATAACAGTTCATGTTAGCTGAACAAAACAGCAGAATAAGACTGCAGAAACATTTGGTGTCGTACATTTATGTTTAAAGTTTATTTGCTCTTATTCTGATTTGTCTCCATATTGAAATTTTCTGCACTTTTTACACCATTTAACAATAGAAGAATCCTCTTAAAATGAAGTTTTCAATCAAATTTGTCTGAGTAATTTGAGAGATCTCTGGAACTGTGGCATTTACTGCTACCACTAAACCACTTATCACTATTTCAATAAGTGTCCTCAATTAGGGATGGGCAACAATGCTGGCCTTGCTAGTGATGCCCTCATCCACTAAGAATAAAAAAAACACTTGTTGAGCCAGTGATAAATACGCAAACATATCAAGTGTGCAGCACTGCTCTCACGGGATCATACTGCCACTCCCCCCTTAATTTTAGTTAAAAAAAGGCATGAGTAAAAGGTGGTGGTATTGCCCCAATTTTAATTTTTCTGGAGTTAGCAGGCAAAGGCCAAGACAGATGGCAACCGTCCAGCCCTGTGCAAAGTGAGCACAGCCGATTTTAAATCGCGGTCATATTTTTCCCGATGCTGATCAACAAATAACCAAATGGCCACTCCTACTCCTTCTGGTCCAGCTCCTGGTGCTGACAGGTTGGCCTACAGGGAAGTAGCAGCAATTTCCCTGTACAATTCCCTGTTCAATTAAAAATCAGGTCATGTCCTAGTGATGGATTTTGAGCCATTGTGTATATTTAAAGGTGGGCCCAGTCAAGGTATATTCAAGGTATATTCCATTGAAAGGGAAAAGGTAGAGCAAACAAATCCAGAGCTCCCTGGATGAAAAAGGAGATAGAAATTAAGACAAAGAAGGAAAAGTGCACTTATGACCGGTGTCAGGTAGAAAATACAATTGAGAATCAAGAGGATTGCAGAAGGTTCAGAGGGAAGGTGAAAAGACATATTAGAGAAGTGAAGAGGGATTATGAGAAAAGACTGGCAGCCAACATAAAGGGAATCCCAAAGTCTTCTATGGGCATATAAGAACATAAGAAATAGGAACAGGAGTAGACCCCTCAAGCCTGCTCCGCCATTCAATAAGGTCATGGCTGATCTTCTTGTGTTTCGATTTCTGCATTGTCATCTAACCCCGATAGCCTTTGATTCCCTTGCCTAACAAGAATCTATTTACCTCTGCCTTAAAAATATTCAATGGCCCCGTTTCCACCACCTCTGAGGCAGAGAGTTGCAAAGTCGCACAACCCTCTGAGAGAAAAAAATTTCTCCTCATGTCTGTCTTAAAAGGGTGACCCCTAATTTTAAAACAGTGCCCCCTAGTTCTGGAGTCACCCACAAGAGGAAACATCCTTTCAACATCCACCTTGTCAAGGTCGTTCAGGATCTTGTATACTTCAATCAAATCACCCATCACTCTTCTAAACTCCAGTGGAAACAAGCCCAGTCTGTCCAACCTTTCTTCATAAGACAGCCCACTCATTCCAGATATCAATCCTGTAAACATCCTCTGAACCGCCTCCAATGCATTTACATCCTTCCTTAAATAAGGAGACTAAAACTGCACAGTTTTCAAGGTGCGGTCGCACCAATGCCCTGTATAACTAAAGCATAACATCCTTACTTATATAAAAGCAAAATACTGCGGATGCTGGTAATATGAAACAAAAACAGAAAATGCTAGAAAAACTCAGCAGGTCTAGCAGCATCTGTGGGAGAGAGAATCAGAGTTAATGTTTCAAGTCTGTATGACTGTTCTTCAAGGCTAACGAGAAATAGAAATGTGATGAAGTTTATACAGTTTAAGGGGGGTGGAGTAGATGAAGCTAGATAGGTGACCAGCAATAGCTGGGGACAAAGGAGAGATTAACAAAGATGCCATAAACAAAAGGACAAAAGAAGTGTGGTAGTAGTGATATGGGCTAAAAAAGGTGCTGATAGTGGCGTTAAGATAAGAAAGCAGAACGTGATAATAGCAGAACAAGGGTAAGCACTGCAATACTCTGTTCTTCCTGCCAAAGTAAACAACTTCACATTTTCCCACATCAAACTCCATTTGCAAGATATTTGCCCACTCATATCCATCTGCAACCTCCTCATGGCCTCTTCACAACATACCTTTTTATATAAATAGTAAAAGGGTGGTAAAAGGAGTAGGGCTGATTGGAGACCTAAAAGGGAATTTACACATGGACGAAGGGGCCATGGCTGAGGTACTAAATACTTTGCATCCATTTTTACAAAGAAGTAGATGCTACCCAGGCCATGGTGACAGACAAAGAAACTCTATCACTAGAAGGGTTCAAAATTGATAAGAAGGAAGTGTTGAATAGACTGTCGGTATTTAAGTTGACAAGGTACCGGGACTGGATGAGATGCATCGAAGGGTATTGAAGGAAGTGAGAATAGAAATTGCAGAGGCACTAGCCATAATCTTTCAATCTTCCCTAGGTTCAAGGGTAGTGCCAGAGGACTGGAGAATTCCAAACATTACACTCTTTTTCAAAAAAGTTTGCAAGAATAAGCCCAGCAATTACAAACCAGCCAGTTTAACTTCAGTGGTGGGCAAGATTCTGGAAACAATTATTCAGGATAGAACTGGTAGTCACATGGAAAAATATGAGTTGATAAGGAAGAGCTAGCACGGATTTCTAAAGGAGAAATAGTGTTTAACTAACTTGCTGGATTTCTTTGAAGAGGTAACAGAAAATGTAAATGAGGATAATGCTTTTTTTGTGGTGTACATGGACTTTCAAAAGGCATTTGATACAGTTTCCACTGTGCAAGGAGGATTAAAATTGGTGCTTATTTGACTACATTTAGCACTGAAAATGAGGATTTACAAATGTAATTACAGTGAACTTTTGTGGCATTTCATATCTACATAGCCAAATTGAAATGTGAGTATTTTATTCTGCAAGTCAGAGGTAACATTCATGAGTTTAATCAAAGCGATGAAGTATCACTACAGCAATTAATGTAATTAGAATTTTCTGTTCAACAGTAATGCTCTAATAACTTTCACCAAACAAATTATGGGAGAGCAGGAAAAGGAGAGGAAACTTCAGAAATGCATAGTTCAAAGGAGACAAACAACTTACAACATTGTGTCTACAAAGCAGCGGGATTACAACAGTGTGGGCATTCTAGAAGAGCAATACAGGAGAATGTGAGTTCAGAAGAGAGGTTAGGGCTGAAATGTGCCAAATGCTCTACAAAGAAGGGGAGAAACAGCCAGCCAGTGTTAGTTGTCAATATCAAGGATTTCCCTGGCTGGAGGAACTGCAGGCTCAATGTTTTGTAAGACAACAATTCCTTACTCATTTACAAGGCCATGGTGATGGAGCAGAATCTCTGACACAGGTTATGCTCACTTATCAACCCCACCTTAGTTCCCATTCCACCAAATCCTGCAATTTAGAATTCCCAGTCTCATATTGTAACCCTTTCATGTCCTCATTCCTCCCTAACTCTGTAACTTCCTCCTACAAAGTGTATGTATTTCATGTATACTTTATTAATCTTATGTGGCATTTTAACACTTGTCACATGTACATTAGTTTGAACCAGGAACAGGACTAGAACCCAGCATTGCTGATTCAAAGGGGCAAGAGTGGGATTGGTTAATAGCATGTCAACCTAGTGAAGCCATAACACAGGACTACTTGCATGCCAAACAGCATAAGCAGCAAGTGATAGACAGAGTAAAGTGATCCCACAACCAATGGAACAGATCTACGCTCTGCAGTCCTGAATTCAATGGAAATCGGGGGAAACCTCTCCACTGTTGGGAGTCATATCTAGCACAAAGGAAGATGGTTGTGGTTGTTGGTGGTCAATCATCAGGGCATTGCTATAGGTGTTCCTCAGGTTAGTGTCCTGGGCCCAACCATCTTCCGCTATTTCATCAATGACCATCCCTCTGTCATAGGGTCGGAAGTGGGGTTGTTCGTTGATGATTGCACAATTTTTAGCACCATTCGTGACTCCTCAGATACTGAAGCAGTCTGTGTACATAAGCAGCAAGGCCTAGGGAATATTCAGGCTTGGGCTGATAAGTGGCAAGGAACATTTGCGCCACACAGGTGCTAGGCAATGACCATCTCCAACAAGAGAGAATCTAACCATCTCTCCCTGACATTCAATGGCATTACTATCGCTGAATCCCCTGCTACCATTGACGAGAAACTGAACTGGATCAGCCACATAAATGCTGTAGCTACAAAAGCATGTCAAAGGCTCGGAATTCTGTGGCAAGCAACTCATCTCCTGACTCCCTAAAGTATGTCCACTATCTACAAGGTACAAGTCAGGAATATGATGGAATGCTCTCCGCTTGCCTTGATGATTGCAGCCCCAACAGCACTTAATAAGCTTGACACCATCCAGGTCAAAGCAGCCTGCTTTTTTAACACCCTACCCACCAATTTCAACATTCACTCCCTCTACCATCGATGCACTGTGGCAGCTCTATGTACCATCTGCAAGATGCAGCAACTCATCAAGGCTCCTTCAACAGCACCTCCCAAACCTGCAACCTCTACCACCTAGAAGGATAAGTGCAGCAGATGCATAGGAACACCACCACCTGCAAGTTCCCCTCCAAGCCATATGCCTTACTGATTTGGAACTGCATCACCATTCCTTCACTGTTGCTGGAATAATAACCTGGAACTCCCTTCCTAACTGCACTTTAGGTGTACCTACAATACATGAACTGCAACAGTTCAAGATGGCAGCTCACCACCACCACATTCTCAATGACAATTAGGGATGAGCAATAAATGCTGGCCTAGCCAGCAACGGCCATATCCCATGAATGAATTTTTAAAAAGGGGTGATGGTGCAAAGCAAAAGGAGATGATAATGGGACAAGTAAACAAACAAAAGAAAGGGCTAGAGGAGGTATAAATGTAAATCTCAATATCATCTACACCTGCTCTCCGAAAAAATGGGGGATAGAGGTTATGATCTGAAGTTGTTGAACTCAATGCTGACGCTGAAAGGATGTAAAGTGCCTAATCAAAAATTGGAATGCTTAGTTAGAACTCACCAGGATGGTGGATAAGGGACATTCAGTGGAACTTTAAGGCCCAGATTTTCGTGGCATATTGGGAACTCTGCGGGCTTTCCAAAATGGCAGGTGGGACCTGGATGCAGAAGATACAATTTTTGCCAGTAGGGAAAAGAGGGTGGGGTGTGATTCACTCATGAGGAAAACCCAAACTCAGCAGGGCCATTTAAACTCAATGCTGACTTCAAACAGACCACATTTTAGCTGATGCAGAGGTCTTAACCTGCAGTGTTGGAGTCCTGGGAGAGGATGCCTGGGACAAGGCAGCCCTCCAAATCAATAACTGGGGTCTGGAAGGTCCAGGCAAGGGGAAGGCATTGGTGAGGTCAGTGGGGGTAGGGGACAATTCCAAGGGGCAGCCATTGCTGCCCAGGGGGGCACCTCAGTAGGCCACAGACTGCCTAATTTGGAGTGCCCCCTTGAGCCCGCAGTTAGACCGCCAGGATTCACCGTCGGTTTCACCACATGGCAGAGGGCTGATCCACCACTGATAAAATGCTAGCAGCTTTGAGAAGGGGCCCTTCATTGGTCACTTAAATGGCTCAGTCGGCCTCTGGATGAGACGGTCATCTTCTCCAATGCTGGTAATATGCCACTGCCGCTGGAAGTAAACAGGCATTCCAATCCTCCCCACTCCGACTTCCCACACTATTTTATTACGCACCCCACACCAGGTTCCAGACCAAACCTTGAGGGCTGCTAAAATTCACTGGATCAAAGCTTCTGATATTAGTGATAATGTATTGAACTGGCTGGAAGGACATTAGCAAGAGTACAGTTGCTCAGCCTTGTAGAAACTTATGTTTTAAGAAGAAGAGCAGGCAGGGAGGCAAATAATAGACAGGTTGGGGGAAGGAACACCAGGAGCCATTGGCCTGAATTTTGCAGGGTTTTTTTTCATTCATTCATGAGACGTGAGCATCGCTGTCTAGGCCAGCATTTGTTGCCCATTCCCAATTGCCCTTGCGAAGATAGTGGTGAGCTGCCTCTTGAACCGCTGCAGTTCATGTGGTGTAAGAAAACGCACAGCACTGTAAAGAAGGAAGTTCCAGGATCTTGACCCTGTGACAATGAAAAGATTGTGATACAATTCCAAGATAGGATGGTGTGTGACTTGGAGGGCAACTTACAGGTGGTCACGTTCCCATGCTTCCCTCATCCTTCTAGCTGGTAGAGCTCATGAGGTTGGGAGCTGTTCCAGATGCCTTGGCGAGTTGCTGAAGCACATCATGTAGATGGTACACATTGCTCCCTCAGTGGTTGAGGGGCTGAATGTTGAAGATGGTGGATAAGGTGCCAATCAAGCGGACTGCTTTGTAAGGTCTGGCGACAAACTGCAAGCCTATGCTATCATTGTCACTCTAAAACTGAGTGCAACTTCACGATGTCAGGCATGCATTGCAGTCTAGCACAGAAGGTCGCAACACTGGCTGTGCTATAGACCTATCAGGACTGGCAATCATAAGTTCAGGGGGAACTCCAACTTTGTCACTCCCATATCGCTGTTAGAAGCTCCATAAAAATTACACCTTTGTAAGGACGGGGAGAGGAGGCAAAACTGAACTCCTTTATCTTCTCCCTATCTGGAGTAAGCAGAGGTGTTTTAATTTTTTAAATAAGTTGTGATGTGTTTCCCCAAACTCTCTGTTTGTGAGGTCAATTTTTAAAGTGACTCACAGCAAACTCTCTTTAGGGTTAAATCAGAAGTATAGTTTATTCACAAATTAAAACCAGGGGATCGCTGCAACTTCATACATACTTTTGCACGCAATAAGAAGATAGGAAAGAGGAATTTTTACAACTAGGAATAACGTAAAAGAAAATGTACCACAGATATGGTTAACAGTTCACGTGATTGCCAGAGTCCAGAAAGTCACGGTCCAGTGAGGGTTTCTTCACAGTTCAGGCAGGTTCAGCTGGCTGAAGTAGAAGTTCAGAAATCCTTTAAAGTTGATGGTGAGATCATGCCTGGAATATTGTGTGCAGTTTTGGTCTCCTTATCTGAGGAAGGATGTACTTGCTATAAAGGGAGTGCAGCAAAGGTTTACCCGACTGATTCCTGGGATGGTGGGACTGACATATGAGGAGAGATTGAGTCGATTAGGATTATATTCGCTGGAGTTTAGAAGAATGAGGGGGGATCTCATGGATACCTATAAAATTCTAACAGGACTAGACAAGGTAGATGTAGGAATGATGTTCCCGATGGTGGGGGAGTCCAGAACCAGGGATCACAGTCTGAGGATATGGGGTAGACCATTTAGGACTGAGATGTGGAGAAATTTCTTCACCCAGAGAGTGGTGAGCCTGTGGAATTTGTTACCACAGAAAGTAGTTGAGACCAAAACATTGTATGCTTTCAAGAAGGAATTAGATATAGCTCGAGGGGCGAAAGGGATCAAAGAGTATAGGGAGAAAGCGGGAGCAGGCTGTTGAGTTGGATGATCAACCATGATCATAATGAATGGCGGAGCAGGCTCAAAGGGCCGAACAGCCGACTCCTGCTCCTAGTTTCTGTTTCTATGTGACGCAACGAGGTGAGTTTGACAAACAGGGACTTAGGGTAGAATTTTCCACCCATAGGGGGGGTTGTGAGGGGACGGATGTGGACCCGATCGGCACTGCCATTTTACATGGGCGGGCCAATTAAGGCCCGCCCAGCATGATGCGTACCCGGAAGCGTTGTGCGCACCCTGCGGGGGTGGGGAACGGTTCCCTAAGTTGGGAATGCTCTCTTCCGCACAAAGGTGCCTCAAGGAGATTAGTTTCCATTATGAAACCTTGATTAAAGTTAAACAAAAATTTTAAGGACATGTCCCCTCATGTGAACATTTCCATTAATTTTATTTAAAACTTTTAAAACACTTTAAAAACGTTCATGAAACCTCATCCCGCCTGTGGATGAGATTCCATGAAAAATGCAAAGGCCACCTGGGCTCTTCACCTGCCTGCCAACCTTAAGGTTGGATGGGCAGCTCAGTTTATTAGTTTAATTGATAGTTAAATGGCCTTAATATGCCTCTGACAGTTCGGCGGGCATGCAGCCGAGTCGGTAAACTGAAAATCTAAATGATGCGCGGTGACGTGGGGACACAAGCCCGGCATCACCGCACATCATTTTAAGCGTTGGTGAGCGGGCCCCGCCCCTGTTCGCCGAGCAGAAGCTTCTGCTCTTAGTCTGCTCAATAGGTGATGGCAGGAACCTTCCAGAGAAACAGGATTTGAGGAGGCTTTGACTTGATGCAGGTCAGTCTGAAGTCCTGCTGTGGTGTTTGCAGGTTGGAGGTTAAACAGCAGACTGTTCTACAGCAGACTGTTCTAGACAAGTCTAGAAATGCAATATTTAAACCTTCCAAAGGTCAGAAGCTTAAGTCATGCAATGCTGCCCATTAACGAGTCAGTTGCAGGCTAACAAACAGTTTTTACGCTTCTGGTCAAAATGCATTGTTCAACTCAGGAAGATGGATATTGGCTATTAGCGTCTCTGCAGGTATATCGAGTTTCAATAGCTCTCCCTTTATTAAGGAACCAGGCAGGGGACACAGATCGTCTGCTGGTCCCTCATTTTGTTGATTATAATGCGTCCTCACAATGAGGTGTGACATTCCACAAGGATGAAGGTTGAGCTTTTGTCCTGTAGCTGCTGTTGAAAATTTTCAGAAACTGTAGCCAACTTGTGAATCGTGTGACCTGTCGTAGTCATTTTTTGGTTCAGCAAAGTCTGCTTTTTTAAATAAGCAAAAGAGTAAGGCTTGATCTAAAGAGTTTATGACCTCTTTCATGTCTTAGGAACATGACACCTTGTTTGAGCAATGTGTAACTCAGTTTTTAACAGCGATGTGAAAAATGAAATTTGATGAACAAAACTAATCTTGAAAGATTAACTTTATATTTGTGGCGTTCTGCTAAATTTTTAATTAATAGTTTAAGATCATTTATTTTTGAAGTCATCCTTCTTGTAAGATGATGGTTTGCGCCACAGCGGTCAACTTTATGTTCAGCTTGGCCTGGAACCTATTCTGGCATGGCAGTCTCTGCCACACTTACCGCAGTGGAAGACACTGAAAAAAAATCAGAAATTGCTAGAAAAACTCAGCAGGTCTAGCAGCATCTGTGAAGAGAGAAACAGAGTTGCTGACCTTTGTTTTCTCTGGGCCCTTTTCTCAGCCAGCTGAGCTTCTTGTTTCTGCTTGAATCTTCCAATGCCCTTCCAAACAGTTAGCCTCCAGAGGTCACGACATTCAGCGAATGTTTCCCAATTGTCAGTGTTATGTTTATCATCTTCATATTTTCACAGCTCGCTTGCAGGTGTCTTTGTAGCTGAGGTTTGCATGCCCAGTAGCTAGTTTACTGTACAGAAGGTCTTTGGGTAAACGAACGTCACCCATCCAATGAATGTGACCAGGCCATTGCAGACATCGTTAGCTTACCAACGAGTAAATGCTGATGGAATCAACATGTTCCAGGACCTCAGAGTTGGTGACATTGCCCTGCCAAGAGATGCCAAGTATACCTCTGAGTTAGCAAAGGTGGAAACTGTTCACCTTCTCTCAAACCTTGCATAAGTTGTCCAGGTCTCACCACTACAGAGGAGTGCAGCGGGGATGCGGGCTTGGTAGACTCACGGTTTGGTGTTCTCAGTCAGATTGCTGTTGTTCCACACTCTCTTACTCAGCTTGGACATAACAGCTGCAGCTTTACATCAAGTGACAGAATTCTGGTGATTGTGGAGCCTAATTATGTGAAGCTATCAACAACGATCGGCGTCACATTGTCAATGCTGATAGGTGGCAGTATACCAACGTCCTGGGCCATGACATTTGTCTTCCAGATGCTGATGGTCAAATCAAACTCTTCACAGGCAAGAGGGAGCCTGTCCATTTGCCGCTGTAGATCTTCCTCACTATGGAATGCTCGTGCATCCTCATCAGCATAGAGCAACTCTCCGATGAAGGCTTGGCACATCCTTGTCTTGGCTCTCAAGGCTGAACACCATCAGTTCTGGTATTTAAGTAAATATCCTCTGTAGATGACCTGAAGGCATATGACAGTAGCAAAGAGAAGAATGAGCCAAAGGGTGTCAGTGCTAGAACACAACCTTGTTTGAATCCTCAAAGGGTTCCTATGTTGTCCCATCATAGCTGACCTTACCCATCATGTTGACATGGAAAGTGGAGATTACATTGAGCAACTTCGGCAGGCAGCCAATTTTCTCCAGCAGCTTAAATAGGCTACCTATGCTCACATGGTCAAGTGCCTCAGTGAGATCGATGAAGGCAATATAGAGCAGTCTTCTTTGTTCATGTTATTTCTCTTGCAGCTGCCAACCTGAGAAGATCATGTCAATTGTAGATCTTCCGGTTCTGAAGCCACACTAGGATTCGAGGTAGATTTGCAGTCTGACAAGTGTAACATAGGCAACTACCTTTCTCACAATGTTCAGCAGGGAGATGCTTCGATGGTTGATGCAATCACTGCAGTCATCCTTGCTCTTATCCAGGGTCACAATCTTTGCATCACTCAAAAGCTAGGGCACTGCCTCCTCCCTCCAGCAGAGACAGAGAAGTTTGTCCAGATGCTGCAAGAGTGCCAGTTTCCCATGCTTGATGAGTTTAGGCAGTATAGCATCAGCACTTGGAGCTTTGCTCATGGCAAGCAAGTCAGTAGTTTTGCTGAGCTCCTCCACTGTGGTTCAATATCCAGTTCTGCCATGACAGGCAGACTTTCTGAAGTGTCTGGAGCTTCCTCAGTGACTGTGTTCTCCTTAGACTACAACTCAAAGGTAGTGTTCCATCCATCTTTCCAGCTGTTTACTGCAGTTGGTAATTTTCTCCCTGCCTTCATTTTCAAAAAAGCTATTTTCTTTGCTGATGGATTTGTTATCTTTTCAATCCCCTTATGCATACCCCTAGAATTTCCTGTGTCAAAGGTCATCTGGATATTCTGGCAAAGTTATAACCAATTGGTGCACTGCCTAGCAGTCTGTTGGACTTTATTTCTAGCGGCTCAGTACATTCAGTATCTACTCGCTTGGAACACCCTTATAATTAATGAAAGTGGACTACTTGACTTCAATGACAAGTTCAATCACAGTGACATTAGCCTCGAACCAGCCATCATTTTTTCGCTCTTGCTTCCCATATGTTGAGAGTGTGGAATTGTAGATGGTATCTCGAAGTATGTTCTATTTTGTTCTGCACTTATGTGGGAATGCCAGAGAGCAGCTATTCAATTGAGTTGAGAAGCTGCTGATTTTAACTGGGTAGACAGTATGGCTGGCATTGTTACAAAAGAGGCATTTGCACATTGAATGAAAAAAAATCAAGGGTTTCACTCTAATCTTGGTGCATACCAGGAAGTGATCTATATCACATTCAGCGCTGCGGTAGCTGCGTGTGTTGAGAATGCTGTTCAGAGAGTTATGTCTGATGATGACCAGATCCAGCTCGTGGATGATCTTACCATGATCTTAGATGCCTCCAGGATGCCTTGCAGCATGGTTTGCTCTGAAAGAAGGTGTTAATTACAGAAAGGTCACTGTAGCAGCAAAGCTCAAGTAGTCTGTGTCCATCTTCAGTTATATTTCCCAGGCCATGATGTCCAAGGCAGGAGGGCCACATCTCATGGTCCTTGTCCATTCTTCTGTTGAGTCCCCAAAACATAGAGATTCTGCTGATAGCAGCACCAAGCCCCTAATAGAACTGATCTTTTGCCTCTGTTGTGAAACACAGCATTGGAGCATATACTAATGATGTTACTGGCTTGTTTGATTGAGAGACAGATGAAGAGAACACATTCTAAATCTTTTGTGGGGGATTCTATCATCTAGAGTAGTGAGTTCCTTACAGCAAAGCCTACACCTTGCTCACTCATTTTCTGTGAATTTGTCCCCTGCCTAATGAATGTGCAGTGGTTTTCTTTCAGTGATCTGCTCTCAGCAAGCCTAGTCTTGTGTAGGGAAGTTATATCAAGGTTCAACCTATCAAGTTCCATGTCAATCACAGCTGCCTTGCATGCATTATCGACCAGCTGCAAGTCCCTGTCATTCCCATTCACATGCTCCCATGCACGTTCCAGCTTGCCAATTGAAGACTTGGCATCTTCTTTCTTTTGGCTTGTTTACTTGGTGCGATGGATTCCTCCCATTTGTTTAGCAGAAACTCTAAGCTCCAAGCATCCACTGAAGCAGATGGACCATGGTGGGTCAACACCTTACTAGTCAGGAGCTGCCCAACTTGGATGTGGGTGCTGTCTGACAAGTGGACCACCGTCAGAGACAGCCCATAGCACCCATTCTCTATGCCAATCGAGTTGAGCTTATCATTCGTAATTGCTGCCTCCCGTGATGTGTTAATACACTGCAGTGAAATTGGAGTGTCCTTTCCAAGGCATAAGTCTGGGCAAAATTTACAGAGGCTCTGAGCTGCCCAGATAGATTTTTTTGGATAATTCTTATTATCAATTTTTTAAACAAGTTTTTAGGAATATTTTAACTTCTATGTTCACCTTACGTGTATGACCTAATCTTTAATTTGCTCTCTGTAAAAATTTTAGAAGTGCTTTTATTTTACTGCTTTTTGTTTCCTGGCTATACGTCTGTGAAAATCCTTTAATGTGACTGTCTGCTTGGGCAGCCTGATTACACGTCTCCAGCTCTATGCTGTGAATTCCCAGTAAAGAACCACTGCATTATGATAGAAATAAAATTCCCATCAAAGAGGTCGTTTCAGCAAAAATCCTTTAGAGATTATTGGGCCTCCCTCATCACCATCTTGGTGACTTCTAATCCAGACTGCTAAAGCTGATTTAGAAATCCCTGTTAGCACCTCAGCTGAAATCAAATAACTCAGCACTGATGAAGGAAGAAATTTGGGACTAGCTTTGTCTCTGTGACTCAGTCACTGAATCAACAAGTTTCTGAGCTATTGGTGAGCTTGTTTTTAGAATCACAGCAACATTATACAGAATATGAAAAGTCAGAAATACACCCAAACTGCTTAGCAAACATTTTAATAGTTTTCCTAGACTTTCAAACAACTAGACATTCCACAGCATTACTGTTGTAATTACTCTGGATGACATGTTAGATTACTTTTCCTCGTTTAAGTTGTAAAATTGCATAATTTTAAAAATAAGATTGAACAGTTGAAGAAAGCAAAATAGTTACACTTCTGTATTGCCGAAAAAAAAGAAACATGCTTTTCAAGATGTTCTGTGTGATGTGTCTAACCTAGGGACCCAGCATCGGGAGGGGATGGTTTTCTGAAGGAAGCCATTGATATTGACTTAACGCAACAGACACTGGGTATTGAATGCAGAACCTGTCTGGTCAGTATGGTTGAGTTACTTACAGACCAATCAGGAAACTAGAAATTTTATTTATTTCAGGAGGAAGAAAAATCAGAATAAGTGCTACTTTTGTCATGGTGACATGCAAATTGTATAATGACATGTTTCTATGTGAGCTATGCCACTGTGGTGTATGTTTGGAGAACTTTTTATTAGCAAAAGTTTTTTCATAAAAATCGAGGCATTCAGTAGGGCATTTGATAATTATTTGAATAGAAACAATGTGCAGGAGTATGGGAAAAAGGCAGGGCAATGGCACTCGGTCATTTTGTCCACTTGGAGAGCTGGTGCAGACACGATAGACCGAATAGCCTCCTTCTGTGCTGTTAAAATTCTGTGATTTTGTCTTGCACTCATCAGGACAAACACAAGAATGTCAAATTTCAAAATGAGCAACAATTTATACCGCATGAGAAAAGGGTGCTGACTAGTTGACAAGTTGACTCTAATTGGTCCAGGTGTTGCCATGGAGAATGCACTAGGGAGCTAGTCTCCCTCATGGTTTTGTTTAAATCAAAAAAAGCTATATTATTAAGAATTTTTTGAAATATGAGTTTTAATCCAACCTTCAAAGAATGCTGTTTGATAATATATGACATTGACAGTTTATGTAACCCAGTGACTTGGTGTTCTGGCACTTTCAGAGGAAAGCAATGCTCACAGGAAATACAACTTGGGAAATTGTTGGCACCCAGCTGATAGTTTCCAGACTGATGTTCCTTCGTGGGAGTGCTGGATCATGTTACGACCAGGTAAGAAGGGGTGAACTGGCTCCCCTCTATTCAACCTCCTTGGTTGGTTACAACAAAGGTTTGAGTTTTTTTTTCCAAGGAGATGCTTTTTCCAAGTCAGATAGTTTTTAACTATTTAAGATGTGAGCAATAAGGAGCCAACCAAAACAAGGTTTTCTTTATTCAAAGAAAGAGCAGATTTATTAACTGCTAAAACGAAGAAAAATAACAAAAATGCAATGTCAATGCCAAATGGCCCTCATGCAGTCATTAGGGCACACACACATCAGAAATAAGGGGTTATAGTCAAATAAAAAAAAGTAACAGAATATACGGTTAAGTGTCCTTCAATTGTCCTTGAGGCATAGATTTTAAACATTGCGGCCAATTTGGATTAGCTGTTTTCTTTGATGCAGTCAGATGTAGAAGGTGGCGCAATTATTACAAGGTCTCAGTTCACTACTAGGTTTCCAGTGGAGTTGGCTTTTCAAACCGGTGACACTCCTATTCCAAAAGAGACAGAGAGGGAGAGAGTGAGCAGCCCTCAGCTTGTTACCTCTGCTGAGGCTTTCTGGACACCTCCTGTGTCACTTGCAATCTCTCTCTGGTGGCTGGCAGCCTAGCCCTAAAATACTTCACCTATTGTGTATTTCCAAGAGGCTTAGTTATGTCTGTCTGTGACAGTCATTTTTCAATATCCAGTGCAAAAGTTCCAGTCAGTTAAAAGTTGAAAAATCATATTTTCAAAAGTAAAGGGGTATAGCCTTGTAACAATCACAGCATTGATAACATGGCAGCGTAAGACGCCAATCGGCTTTTCACTTGTACAATTGTAGGACATTAATTAGGACTATCCATTCTAATCAAATGTTCTTGTGTTTACTCTAAATTTTATATTCTTCTTTTGCAAATACATATTCAATTTCTTTTTCAATTAAGTCATAGTCTGCCTCGATAGCCATTTGAGATAGCCATGTTAAAGTAACCATTTGTATGAATAAACCATTAACCTCTGCCTTTCCTTTGTAATGACCCCTTGTTGAACATATAACATTGATGGTGAAGAGAAGACTAACTGGTGAAGACCAGTGGACAATACACACTAAATACCTTATATTTTTTGATCAATGTCTACAAATTGTCAATTATCTCCCCCCAGGCTGTCACACCTTACTTTTAACTCTCTTTTTACTGACATACTTGCAATATACTTTACATTTTCCTTCAATGGTTTTGAATACATTTTCCTTCAATGGTTTTGAATACATTTTCCTTCAATGTTTTTGAATCTTTTATCCCCATACTCTTTTTATCTTTCCTTATCTTCCTTTTAAACGCTACTATTTTCTCATATTCTCTACTTTTTTCATCACTATTATTCCTGAATCCTTGTAGGTATTCTTCAATTTTTAATGGTTTCTAAACTCTTTATCCATGGCATCCTAAACTATATGCATAAGGATAGAAAAATGTAGTCGATAGTTTGGAGAGAAAACGTTGACGCATGTGAAAACAAGAACAACGATCTTGAAATTGATCTGCAGGACAGTGAAAACTAATTAGGAAATCGTGTGGTGCAATTTTTTGTTTGGAATTTTCGCCTCAAATGAATTTCCAAAAGAGAAACATGTTGATGATTGAAATGACGTTAATGCGTCACAAAAACTGTTGGTGGTCAAATTAGATGTGTGTTACAATGTCCTGGATTTTCCTCTCATTTGCAAAGGATTTTGCCATTCACCTCACTTACAGTTGCCAACAGACTTTTCACAGATTCATCCTTCAGGTGTCTGTTATAATGCAGTATCCTCAACAAGCCATCTGTGGTGTCAGTGAACATGGTAAGCAAAAGTGAAGCTCTTCAATGAATTAGGTTGAAGAATCCTCACTGAGTCATGCATAGTCTCAACCAGAATTTAAAAACAGGACAAATAATTTACATTTAACTCATGCATGGCAAGCGTGATCAAGATTGGGAATACAGGCAGAGTTAAAGGAGATAGAACACAGCCAGACAAGCATAAAAATTATTTTGATTTTGTAGGATCTCCAACATTCATTTTCCTCTGATGGATGAAGTTGATTTATAAAGTTGATTTTTCAGGGCTAGAGAACTTGTTCAGCAAATAACTATCACTTAGACACAGTTAAAAACTTACTCTTAAAACAGACCAGAGCTAACTTTTCAGCCTTCATTAGTGCAGAAATAGTGGGTATGTACCCTAAATTCACAATATTGGTGATCTCAATGCCAAATCAACAAGGGCTGCAACAGCACACCCTACAAAGCTGCGGGGTACCTCTGACTACAACATCAGGATTTATGTTTAACTGCACATGTCCAGATATCAGAAGGCTGCAGTTATTAAGTATGTGAAAGGAAAAGGTCCATGAGTAGGGTTGTGGTGACGGGAGAGGAAAAAGCAAAAAGTACATTCAGTAGTTTCTCTATCAGAAGAATAGCTTCAGACCCACCAACAGCCATGACCTCAACAATGGTCCTTCCCATAATGGCTAACACTGTCTCTGTCATGGAAGTTAGAACATTCAGGTATATTTTCCTACACCTTACCCACCAACCCCCAAAACCTCCTGGTTAGTTCCTGTTGCCTCTGGTTATGAGCACTTTCTCCCGCAAGAGAGCAGGAAGTGGATCAGTAGGTACCAAGCAATCTGTGGCTGATGTGGCTACAGGCTGAGAGATATGAAATACGAGTTTGAGGCTTGTAAAAGTGCTAAATATGTGAGGATGAGGTGAAACATATGAACGTCAGATATGAACCCCGACTGATAGAGATTGGTGGTAGATGGTGGCAAGGGTGGCAAGAAATAAGCAGTAGCTCAGGCTAGTGATGCAATTGAAATGATATGACATTTGAAGATGCCTTCTTGGGCCTTGATGACTCATGTGGGATGATTAAACTTCCTTCTGCACTGCTCCATGTTTTGCACCTATACCCTAGCATTTACCTCCACTACTATCTCTTGCTCTTCCCTTCTGAACATGTGCCTAGAGAGAGCCTCCAGCCCCTCCTGAGGGTACAGGATATCTCCCCTTGATTCAACATCTTCCATCAGCATCTCCAGTGCAACATCTGAAAACCTAGGTACCCACTCTTTCCCATGGTCAGCCACTGTTGATTGTTGCACAGCACACTATTCCCAATGATCTCAGCAACTCCAACAGCCACAATGCACCTTTCCTTTAAGAGGTGCAGGCCAAGCTTTAAGTAGTGCTTGGAATCTAACTTATTTGAGCTTCTTGCTAATGCATGCATCCAATAAATAGCCCTTCTAGTGCTGGCTGCATGCAGAAATCTAATGATTCAGCAATATGTAGTTGGCATACTGCCAGAATTCCTCTGAACGGGATTGGGTTCATTGCACATTGTGATCTGCTGAATCATTAGGACAAAGTGGCAGAAGCAGGAGTCCCCACAACTGAGAGGCTTTCGTAAAAGCTGAGAAGTTAGGGGATAAAGCTATACGGGAGGCTAAACAATAGGAGTTGGACAGTTGGAGGGAGTTTGGTATGTATTCAGAAGTCCCATTTTCAGCAGCTAACTAATTAACCCCCTGTATCACTTGAGAAAGGCAAGTAAAGAAATAGAAACCTGTGGCCCATACGGATAAGCCACTCACTGTTTTTCCCCTCCATCACTCAGGGCACTGAAGATAACTTTAATGTGCCATTACTGCCCGAGCTAAGATCAGCTAACTAATTACAACTAGGATTAAAGCTGGGATCTTCCTGATCTACACAGCTCAGCCTACTTAACCAGATAGGTCATCAGGGACATCCAGGAGGTCAATTTGTCTCAATGTGCATTTAGTAACAAAGTTTTGGTTGTTAGAGTATACTATGCTGGTTTAAATTAACTTTAAATTCAGTCAGTGAAAACTGGTCTTCCCAGTCTGAACATTACGTAGCCGGTGTGCCAATTTCCCACCATTATTCAATCACTTAGGAGTTCCATCAGTCCTCCTACCAGAGTTACGGGGGAGACCAGAATAATGCTAGGAAAATATCAGAGACCCAGGAACCACCTTTTTATAGACAGATTTGATACAGTTCAAAGTTTTCCAGTCAATAAGTGATCTATGTGTTGTTAGAAATAAAAATCAATGGTTATCCCTGGAACCTCTCAGTGATTTAAAGAATTTTTAAAAATTCTTTCAAGGGATGTAGGCATTGCAGGCAAGTCCAGCATTTGTTGCCCATCCCTAATTGCCCTTGGACTGAGTGGCTTGCTAGGCCATTTCAGAGGGCATTTACAAATCAACCACATTGCTGTGGGTCTGGAGTTACATGTAGAGTAGACCAGGTAAGGGTGGCAAATTTCCTTACCCAAAAGTACATTAATGAACTGGATGGGTTTTTACAACAATCAATGGTAGTTTCATAGCGTTCATTACTGAGGCTAGTTTTATATTCCAGATTTATTGATTGAATTTAAATTCCACCAGCTATCATGGTGGAATTTGAACCCATATGTCCCCTGAGTATTAGCCTGTGCCTCTGGATTACTAGTCCAGTGATATTACCACTATACCACCATGTGCCCCTAAATGGAGATTAGGGATAATCTCTACGAAACCAACAAGAACATACAAAATAGTAACAGGAGTAGGCCATTCAGCCCATTCCACCATTCAATGAGATCATAGCTGATTTTCTACTTCAACACCTTCTCCCTGCACTATTGTTAATTCTAATAACTGTATGTTGAGGAAGAATGAGTCCAAAGCTGGTCTATACCTTAAACAGGTTTACTTTCTAAGACAGCAAAGCAAAGTCACAAACTCCCCCCAATTCCTCTCAGACATGATGTAACTCTTTTGAGTACAAACATGTATCCATCTGTTCCTATTCAGATGAAATTACATCATTTCATAATTTGCCATGGTGAGATTTGAACTCTTGATACTCTTTTGAGTAAACCTGTTTCCATCTGTTTCAGATGAAGTTACATTGTTTCATAGTTTGCCATTGTGAGATTTGAACTCTTGATACTCTTTTGAGTAAACCTGTTTCCATCTGTTTCAGTTGAAGTTACATTGTTTCATAGTTTGCCATTGTGAGATTTGAACTCTTGTTCTTGGGGTTACAAACCCAGTACCATAACCACTTGGCTATTTAGGCCTCAGACATTCAAGAGTGCACTGGTTTATGTACTCCCTAATCCTTCCCCAATTGGGGACAGCTGTGTTCAATTACCGATTTAAAGCATGTATTCATTGCAAATTTGACATTACAGATTCCCTTTTTTTAAAAAAGCAAAAAAAAGTGTATTTCCTTTTCAGAAAATAAAAAAACTTAAGATAGAAAAAAATCACCCAGTTTAAAAAAAAACACATGCTGAGCCGTCCTTCTCCTAATACAATTTTTCAGTACAAGCATTCCTGTTGGTGCAACAGTCTGATAACTGATGATTTGTACCAGCCCACTGGAGCTTAGAGATTTATTTCCTCTCCACTATTTGTTTTAGACTTGCAATATCAATTTGCAATCATTTTTCACTCACACTCTTTGCAGAGTGTACATTATCCCAAAGAGATCAATTATTGATATAGCATTCTACTGGGATATTTCCTTCATCAATCCCCCCATGTAGTATTTCCCCAATTGTTTTAGATAGAGAGAATGCCGTGTCAGCCACCTCTACTAATGAGAGTCTCTGCAGCCAGGATGCCTTTTACTACTAACCTTATTTTCTTGGCTTCCCAAACCAAGGGACAACATTTCCCATTTTCACCTACAAGAAATATTATAAAACCCACTGCAATTGAAAACCCATCAACAAGATTTGCATGAGAGGCATCAGTGCACATAATCAATTTCATATCCTTGGGGTCACCCAAAGAAGGAAACCTGAGTACACATTTCTCCATCTTTAACTTTTTAATGTTTTGTTCGCCCATAAGATATCCTGGACCTTGGGATGTTTCATTATACTACTCAGTTCAAGAACATCAAAACTCGCATCCAGCCTCATCTGAGAGCCCACCAGTTTAATTGCCCAACCAGACTTCACAGCGGCACTGTCTCATCCTTGGAAGCATCAGCATCTTTTTGCAGAGACCTAGCCCAACTGACTGCAACAAGGCTAATACTCTCTCAATACAATTGCTGATGCAAAGTGACCTCAGACCTATGCTGTTTTATTTCTAATCCAGTACAATTAAAGATCCCATTAGCCTGACTCCCAACCTTAAACCCTAATCTTGTCAATAACTCTGTTTTGAAACTCACTAGTGCCATCCCATAGGAAGTCATCAACATGCATCAAGAAGATGACTGCCAGTTTCCTACCAAGGTACCAGTAAAACATGGAAGGATCTGCCTTCACTTGGGGCCAACCTAACTTTAACAATACTGATCGAACTGAAAAATACCACACTCTAGAAGCATTGGTTAAACCATATGTACATTTATTCAATTTACAAAGTTTTCCCTCAATCTTTGACACTTCCTTAGGAGGTTTGAGAAACACTTTGCTCTGGAGGTGATTCCCCTGCAGAAATGCAGCTTTTATATCTATTGACTTATACCCCCATGAAAACATCACCAAATAGGCCAAAAAATTTCAAAATTACCTTCCCTGTTGTGAGCGAGGCCACTCTGTTTCTTTATCTGCTGAGCATTCTTCAAGTCCCCAGGCCACTAACCTAGCCTTGGCCTCATAAGTACCATCCGGTAGGACTTTTTCCGTGCAGACCCACCTCTGTGATAATGCTGGCTGACCCCTATTTGGGACTTGAGTATACACCAAACTCCCTCCAACTATCCAACTCCCTATGTTTAGTCTCCCATATTGCTTTATCCCTTAACTTGCCAGCTGTTACAAAAACCTCTCAATCGTGGGGACTCCTGCTTCTGCTACTTTGTTGTAATGATTTAGCATTCTACACTCTAATATGTCATCTAGTGAGGTTGCGATCTCTACTTGTCTGTTTAAGTCTTTCTGGGCTCCTAACGTCAGATCCCCTGCTTACTCCATCAGAGGCCCTATCCACTGTACGTGAGCGCTTCCTCACCTGGGATTCATCACCCAACCCATCACTGTAACTTGAGTTACGCTTCCTTATTTTCCATTCTCATACTCCATTTTCCTTCACTGCTTGTCCATCATCCTGAATGTTCAGCCAATTCTTATATTTTCCAGCAGATTTTCTGCCCATCCCCCCACTATTGTTGCATCCCTCCAGTTACTCGATCCTTCTGAATGATATGATACCCAGGAACCCACTCTGGGCATCTGACCTCTGGACAAAATAGCCCCTTCCTGGCTATCACAATCAGAGTTTCTATCCAACTCCTGATCCATTATGTCTTGTCCCTCTGGCTCTGCCCCACAAAATATATGCGATACACATGGTGTTTCATCATCGTCTATCACATTGTCAGTATTCGCAAATTCATTATTCATTCCAATTCCCACGTTGGATAATCACAGTTCTCCCTCATGCCCTATAACTTTCCCTGGGCCTTTCCATTCCCTTTGCCCCTTTCTCTTATAATAAACCAGATCACCTGAATTAAGTTCTACTCAGACAATCTTATGCAGTGTTGCAATGCTCTCCTAATTCTTTCTGAAACCTCCATCTCGATGAAACTTTCCTGCTTGCATGCAAGGCATTTAAGTGAGCAGAAGAAACAGAACTAATGGTCATTCCTTCAAGAGCAGGGAGAGCATCCAATAGCACTGAAGGCAACTACAAATTCCTCCAGTACACCAATTGATACCTGCTATACTACTCAACCATTTGTAAAGAATTCTTTGCATGCACTCCCCATGCCAATGCCATTTGCAACTTACAATCCAGTTGTTCAGCCAGTATCTTATGCAACATATCATCTATCACTGCATGATTCCTCTCGCACAAACCATTGCTGAACAGGCTCTCAGCCGCATAACTATGATGTTCAAATTTTCACACGTCCCAAAATTCCTCATTTGCAAACTTCTCCATTATCTGTCAAGAATTTTGTTAATGTTCCTAATCCGATACACACCCATTTCTCCATGATCTTATCGACAATGTTCCATGTGTCCTTACCATGTACTACTGTAGTTAGGCTTAATCTAGTCACCATATCTGCAAAGTGTAGCAAAAAATAACCACAATCCTTATCCCATACTTTTAAACCCATTGCCACTACATCATTAATTCCCTAGCCAGTTACAGGCTGCGTTAGAAACTGGAAGGAGTGAGTGTCTATGGTGCAAAGAAAACTGGGCATGTGGGAGCGATGCTCCCTCTCCATTGCAGATAAGAACCTGGTCATCAGGTGTGAGGCACTCTCGCTGTTGCTGTATGTGGTGAAGGTCTGGTCCAATGCACACTCCTGCGCGATGGCGATCACCCGAGCCATCTTTCGCTTTATCTGGAGGTCGAAAATGGATCGTGTCCACAGGGACGCGATGTACAAGTCTCTAGATAAGGGGGGAAAAACGTGCCCAATGTCACCCTCAGTCTGATGGCCCCCTTTGTGTGCGGCTGCATCAAGCTGTGTGTAGACCCTCGGTAAGCAAACACCAAGTGTCACTACATGCTGAGGTTACACCTGTCCCCGATGCTGCGAAGGATGGGTCTGGCCATGCTGCCGCGGAATGCTCCAAGTAGTTGGACCGTGCCGTGCCACCTGCCCCTCGTGGAAAAATTTATGCAGAGCAACACCTTTAACCACAAGTCCATCAGGCAGTGGTCGGTACATAACGTCTTAGAGGCCCTGCGGGAAAAGGAGATGGTGGATCCTGTCGGATGGT
This sequence comes from Carcharodon carcharias, assembly GCF_017639515.1. Classification (NCBI taxonomy): domain Eukaryota; kingdom Metazoa; phylum Chordata; class Chondrichthyes; order Lamniformes; family Lamnidae; genus Carcharodon; species Carcharodon carcharias. The sequence continues at coordinate 177,752,808 of NC_054467.1, forward strand.
TCCCCGCTTGGCTGGTGGTGAGAAAGGCCCTCCCAGTCAGATCCTTCCAACACACCAGGAGTCTCACCCCCTCTGCACGTTGCCTTCGAGGTGGCTATGGTGGGGATGAGACTGTTGTTCACCTCCTTGTGGGTTGTGCCTTTGCAAAGAACATCTGGAGAGAGATGCAGTGGTTTCTGTCAAGTTCATCCCGAGCAGTTCAGTGCTCTACGGGCTGTTCCCAGGGACACACACCTAGACTAAACATCAACTGCAGCTGGAGGATCATCAACCCGGTGAAAGACGCTCTTTGGTCTGACAGAAATTTGTTGGTCTTCCAGTGCAAAGAGTTGTCCCAGACCAAGTGTTGCAGACTGGCACATTCCAAGGTCCAGGACTACGTGCTGAGGGACACACTAAAAGCTTGGGGCAGCCGCCACAAAGGCACAATTGGGAAAGGTCGCTGTCTAAGACCTTTCTGCCACAGTGCACAGAGGGGCTGGGAATTGTATAGACCTCTTGGGCTGTATGGCTCACAATGAATGTATGCATTGAATACTAATTGTATTCTAATTGTACTGAAGCACCTCAGAGCGCAACAGGATATATGTTGATAACTCCAAAACCATTGCACTATCTGTCTGTAATGACCATATTGAAATGCTTGTAATATTCATTGATTGTATTGAAGCACCTCCTGATCCATCTGTAAAAGGTGAATCTGGTTGCACTTGTGGTGATGACGATTTAGAAATGTTTTGTAATGTTCTTCCAGATATTTTATGAATAAAGCATATTTTCAAAAAAAAGTTACAGGCTCACAACAGGACCTGGTGGTGTCCTTCGAAATTTAACACAAATATCACATCGGCACTGTATATGCAAATTGATATGCAACTTCCAAATAATCTTCTTCTTGTCAAGACTGCTTGAACTCTTTGACGAGAAATGTCTGGCTTTCTTAATGGCAGGCAGTAATGGCCTGCCCGAGTGAATGTAGATTCACAGTTTTCCCAAACACAATCACTCTATCATTCTCCATACCTTGCTTCATCTGTGTTTTTTTCATCGAAGATCTGCTCAACAATACAGGTGTCTCGTTAGAGACCACATCAGTACTGATGAAGAGACTGATCCCAGCCATCTTGCAAGGGAGGACTACTCCTTTGGAAAATGTTAGCATGTTATAATCCCCAAACCTGAAGCAGGTGGAGCTTCCATACTCTGTAACCTTCCGCCAATCTGCCTCATTGAGAGACTCAAGGTCGCAGTTAAACCAATCCAGCCCACATACTGTGGAAGTGCAATCACTATCTAAAACTGCACAGTTGAATGAATCAGCCATCAAAATACTCATCACCAGATTCAAACTCCCAGTGACCAACAGAATTCCATCATGGCAGTCACTATCATTATTTTCAGCCTCGGAATTATCTGTTTCAAAAACACTATTCTTTCGCTGCGAGCAATTCATTGCGTAATGATACTTAGAATCACATCAATAACATTGATTAACCATTCCCCATGCATGTCTTGGGTTCAAGCATCGACAGTCGCCGTCCCAGACCTGCTTTTTGTCTCGGCTCTCAAATTGGCTAAATGTACGACCATCTTTAGACTGCCTATCAGCAATCCCATCTTTCTACTGGAATCTGCGTTTAATATTTTGTCGGTCAAAATTCCGCCATCATGTAATCCTCCATTCTTTGCTTTACTGCCGAGTTGTCTGTTTTTGGTAGGAAAGTAGCTCGAAATGACTGTTTTCCCAAACAAAAATAAAAATACCTGGAAAAACTCAGCAGGTCTGACAGCATCTGCAGAGTGGAACACAGTTAACGTTTTGAGTCCACATGACTCTTCAACATGACTAAGGAAAAATGGAAAAGAGGTGAAATATAAGCTGGTTTAAGGGGGGTGTGACAGGTAGAGGTGGACAGAGGGTCAGTGATAGGTGGAGATAGCCAAAAGATGTCATAGACAAAAGGACAAAGAGGTGTTGAAGGTGGTGATATTATCTAAGGAATGTGCTAATCAGTGACATTAAAGGTAGAAAACAGGACGAGCAAGGTACAGATAGCCCTAGTGGGGGTGGGGTGGGGGGAAGGGATCGAAATAGGCTAAACGGTAGAGATAAAACAATGGATGGAAATACATTTAAAAATAATGGAGATAGGTGAGAAAAGAAAAATCTATATAAATTATTGGAAAAAAGGGGGGGGTCGGAAAGGAGGTGGGGATGGAGGAGAGAGTTCATGATCTGAAATTGTTGAACTCAATATTCAGTCCAGAAGGCTGTAAAGTGCCTAGTCGGAAGATGAGGTGCTGTTACTCCAGTTTGCGTTGAGCTTCACTGGAACAATGTAGCAGGCCAAGGATGGACATGTGGGCATATGAGAGCAGGGAGGAGTGTTGAAATGGCAAGCGACAGGAAGGTCTGGGTCATGCTTGCAGACAGACCAAAGGTGTTCCGCAAAGTAGTCACCCAGTCTGCCTTTGGTCTCTCCAATGTAGAGGAAATCACATTGGGAGCAGTGAATGCAGTAGACTAAATTGTGGGAAGTGCAAGTGAAATGCTGCTTCACTTGAAAGGAGTGTTTGGGCCCTTGGACGGTGAGGAGAGGGAAAGTAAAGGAGCAGGTGTTATACCTTCTGCGGTTGCATGGGAAGGTGCCGTGGGAGGGGGTTGAGGTGTAGGGAGTGATGGAGGAGTGGACCAGGTGTCCCGGAGGGAATGATCCCTGTGGAATGCTGCCGGGGGGGGGTGAAGGGAAGATGTGTTTGGTGGTGGCATCATGCTGGAGTTGGCGGAAATAGAGGAGGATGATCCTTTGAATGTGGAGGCTAGTGGGGTGATAAGTGAGGACAAGGGGTCTGTGACATTTTTTGGCTATCTCCACCTATCACTGGCCCTCTATCCAGCTCTACCTGTCCCAACCCCCTTAAACCAGCTTATATTTCACCTCTTTTCTATTTTTCCTTAGTTCAGTTGAAGAGTCATACGGACTCAAAACATTAGCTGTGTTCCTCTCTGCAGATGCCGTCAGACCTGCTGAGTTTTTCCAGGTATTTTTATTTTGTTTTGGATTTCCAGCATCCGCAGTTTTTTGCTTTTATCTTACTATTTTCCCAAAAATGTTTTTAAAGCAACAGCCATTTGGTCTAAGAGGGAATCTTTTTCATGGAATTGAACCCCCATCAATACCAAAAGTCTATTGACATGAGAAATGTATGATCAATCAAGTAGCTTAAATGCCAATACAGATTCCAGGATTTCAAGGTTATATTTTTTTAGTCTCTTACACTACTTATCAAAGTCCCTAATATATTCCTCCATGGACTGATCATCTGTTTTCTTAAATCTATCAAAGTTTGACCATGCTTCATATGTTTCTAACAAATGATCCTTTTTGTAAAACTTTTCCAAAAACTGTAATAGAAGGGCCAACCCCTCTTCAGAGTCCAAATTATCCACGTCCAATTCTGAAAATACTTCACTCCTAATCTTACCCCTTGCTGGCAGCAACAAAGCCAGAGCCATACCTTAGTTCTTTTGAGGTAACGAAGTAACCCATGTACACATCTCAACTTCATTTTTCCATTGCTGATATGGTTCTGCCTCCAATAAAAAAAAAAATCAGTGGATAGTCAAAACCTGAGATTTTGCAACGTCCTTCTGCCATCCTGTAACTGAGTTTGTCAGCAGCAATATGCTTGTTTTTTTTCCTCAGAAGGTAAGAGACAAAATCTTCTTATTCAGCAGGTGGTGGCATAGTGGTATTGTCACTTGACTAGTATTCCAGAGACCCAGGGTAATGCTCTGGGGACCCGGGTTCAAATCCCACCACGGCAGATGGTGAAACCTGGAATTAAAAATCTGATGATGGCCATGAAACCATTGCCGATTGTTGTAAAAACCCATCTGGTTCACTAATTTCCTTTAGGGAAATCTGCCGTTCTGGCCTACATATAACTCCAGATTCTTAAATTCCCTCTGAGCAAGGGCAGTTAGGGATGGGCAATACATGCTAGTCTAAGCAGCAATGCCCAAATGCCATGAATGAATAAGAGGGAAAAAAAAACTTAATGTTCATCCTCTGCTACCTTGTTAATTCCAATAATTATACGTTGAGGAAGAATGAATCTGAAGCTAGCCTGTACCTTAAAACAGATTTATTTCCAAGACAGCAAAGTCACAGGCTTTCCCAGTTCCTCAGACACTCAGCGAACTGGTTTATATACAATTATTTCCCTAATCCTTCTCCAATTGGGGACAGCTGTGTTTAATTATCAATTTAGAGCATTGTTTTCATTGAAATATAAATTCAACACTAACACTATACCCGTATCCCTTGATGTTTTTAATATATAGAAATCTATCGATCTCAGTCTTGAACGTACTCAATGACTGAGTCTCCACAGCCCTGTGAGGCACAGAATTCCAAAGATTCACCACCCGAAGTGAAGAAATTCCTCATCATCTCAGTCCTAAATGGCATGCCCCTTATTCTGAGACCGTGTCCCCTGGTTCTAGACCCCACAGCCAAGGGAAACATCCTTCCTGCATCTACCCTGTTGAGCCGGGTAAGAATTTTGTACGTTTGAATGAGATCACCTCTAATTCTTCTAAACTGCAGAGAATAAAGGCCCAGTCTATTTACTCTTTCCTCAGAGGACAATTCCTCCATCCCAGGAATTAATTTAGTGAATCTTCATTGTACTCCCTCTATGGCAAGTATATCCTTCGATAGGTAAGGAGACCAAAACTGTACACAATACTCCAGGTATGGTCTCACCAAGGCTCTATATAATTGCAGTAAAACATCTTTACTTGTATACTCAAATCCTCTCGTAATAAAGACCAACATACCATTATTCTTAATTGCTTGTTGTACCCACATGTTAGCTTTCAGTGACTCACGAACAAGGACACCAAAGTCCCTTTAAAGTTCAACACTTCCCAGCCTCTTACCATTTAAGAAATACTCTGCATTTCTGTTTTTCCACATTGTATTCCATCTGTCAAATTTTTTCCACTTGTTTAGCCTCTCCAAATCCCCTTGAAGCATTTTTGCATCCTCCTCACAACTCATCATTCCACCTATGTTTTGTGTCATCTGCAAACTTGGAAATATTACATTTAATCGCCACATATAAATTATTGATATAGGTTGTGAATAGCTGATCCAAGTACTGATCCCTGTGGTACCCCACTATCACAGCCTGCCAACCTGAGAATGACCCATTTATTCCTAATGTTTTCTGTCTATTATCCAGTTCTCAACCCATCCCAGTATATTCCCTCCAATCCCATGCACTCTAATTTTGTTCACTACCCTCTTGTATGCAGCGTTATCAAAAGCTTTCCGAAAATATAAATATACTGCATCCACCTTACCTATTCTGCTAGTTACATCCTCAAAAAACTCCAACAGGTTGGTTAAACATGATTTCCCTTTCATAAATCCATGTTGAGTCTGACGAATCCTACCAATATTCTAAATAATAAATAAATATTTCTAAATGTCCTGTTATCACATCCTTTATTATAGATTCCAGCATTTTCCCTACTACTGATGTCAGGCTAACAGGTCTGTAGTTCCCCGTTTTGTCCCACCCTCCTTTCTTAAATAGTAGGGTTACATTTGCCACCTTCCAATCTGCAGGAATCATTCCAGAGGCAGAATTTTGAAGAATGACCACCAATGTATCTATAATCTTTGCAGCCACCTCTTTCAACATTCTGAGATGAAGATCATCAGGTCTAGGAAATTTATCTACTTTAAGTCCCATTATTTTCTCTAGTACTTTTTTTTACTAATACTAAAATCCCGCAGTTCCTCATTTACCCTAGTCCCTTGATTCTCTGTTATTTGTTGGGAAGTTTTTAGTATTTTCCTCCATGAAGGCAAAACATTTGTTTAGTTTCTCTGCCATTTCCTTATTCTCTATTACAAATTCTCATGACTCCACTTATAATGGACCCACATTGGTTTTGCTAATCTTTTCCTTTATATATAATTATAGAAGCTTTTACTGTCCGTTTTTATGTTTCTCGCTAGTTTTCTCTTATTCTACATTCCCTTAATCTTTTTCCTGGTCCTCCTTTACAGAATTCTAAATTGCTCCCAATTCTCAGGCTTACATTTTTTTTGGCAACTTCATACACCTCTTCCTTTGATCTAATACAATCCTTGATTTCTTTCATCAGTTACGGTTGGAACACTTTCTTTGCTGGGTTTTTGTGCACTAAAGGAATGTATTTTTGTTGTAAACCATGTATTAGTTCTTTAAATATTGGCCATTGCCTTGTCTACTGTCATACATTTAATGTACTTTCCCAATCCACCAATGCCAATTTGCCCCTCATTCCTTCATAGTTTCCTTTGTTTAGATTTAAGACCCTAGTCTCTGATCTAACTACATCATTTTCAAATTTAATGCAAAATTCTATCATATTATGATCACTCTTTCCTAAAGACTCCTTTACAACAAGATTATTAATTAGCCCTTTTTCATTGCACATTACTAGATGTAAAATGGCCTGTTCCTTAGTTGGTTCCTCAACAAATTGCTCTAGAAAACCATCTCGCATATACTTCAAGAATTTGACCTCCATAACATTAGTACTAATTAGGTTTACCCAGTCTATAAGGTGATTGAAATCTCTCATGATTACTGTATTATTACCCTTGTTACACCCAGTTCTAACTTCCTGATTTATACTGTGATTTACATTACCACTGCTGTTTGGTGGCCTATAAATAACTCCCACCAATATTTTCTGCCGCTTGCTGTTTCTTATTTTCACCCAAACTGAGTCTACACCTTGATCTTTAGAACTAAGACCATCCCTCACCACAGTACTAATGTCCTCTTTAATTAATAGAGCTAGACTACCACCTTTCTGAAATGTCACCAACCCTTGGATATTTAGGTCCCAGCTTTGGTTTCCTAGTAGCCACATCTCTGTAATGGCGATCAGGTCATATATATGAATTTCTATTTGAGCTGACAATTCATCTGTTTTACTGTGAATGTTGCAAGCATTCAGATACAGAGCCCTCAATTCAGTTTTTTTTACTGTTTTTCGAAACTCTGCCCCTAATGCCGGCACACTTTTAAGTTTGCAATCGCTGTCCCTTCCTACCATATTCTGATTATCATTACCTTTATTGCTACTTTGATCTATTGCCTTGTCACTTCCCTTTAATTTACTTGATCTTCCCCTACGTGATCCCTTCCCCAGTCTATTTAATTTCAGGCCCTCTCTACTTCCCTAGTTACATGACTCACTGGAATAATGGCCCCAGCACAGGTCACGTGAAGTCTATCCCAATAGTACAGCCGCCACTTTCCCCAGTGCTGGTGCTAGTGCCCCACGAACCGGGACCCACTTCTCCCACATCAGTCTTTGAACTATGCATTCATCTCTCTAATCTATTTACCCTATGCCAATTTGCACGTGGCTCCGATAGTAATCCAAAGATTATTACCTTTGAGGTTCTGCTTTTTAATTTAGTGCTCAGTTCCTTTTTTTTAAAACTTATTCACAGGATGTGGGCTTCACTAGCTGGGCCAGCATTTATTGCCCATTCCTAGCTGCCCTTGAGAAGGTGGTGGTGAGCTGCCTTTTTGAACTACTACAATGTGCAGTGGTTCAAGAAGGCAGGGTGGAACCTTGCCCCCTAGCATTAAATTCAGTCCCTTCACACCACCTGTCAGGAAATAACATTTTCCAACAGAAGTAGGCATAACCACATCCCTACAGTTTTCAAATGCATCACCATCCCCAGGTTTCCCCACCTGCAATGTTGAAGGTTGCCAGTGACCAAAAGCTTAACTGGACAAGCCACATTAGCATCATTGCTACAGGCCTCATGAGTACTCGATGCTTCTTCATAATCTGCAAGTTGCAGCAAGATATTCCACAGAATACAGGACAAAGCAGTTCTCTTGATCGGTGCCCCTGTATTACATTAATTTGCAAAGCTTGCTTTCATAGCAGCTCCCAGCCCTGAAACTCTCCCACAGAAAAGGACAAGAGCAGCAATCTAAGCAATCTTAACATTATCGTCATATTCACCCTGTCACACACTATCCTGACTTGGTTATACATTATTGTTCTTTTATCTTTGTCCCTTACTATACTGAAGTGCTTTAAAGTTCAGGCACTACTCCAGTGCCCTTTACATGCACAGCCTCCATCTGCGAGCATTCCTTCACTCCTTCACTCACAGTCTTTTTTTAAAAGTCAATCCAACTAAAAGCCTCACACTGTACCACTTGTTTCCTGCAGCTGACTGCTGGTTGCACCCAACTCTTACAATCTCATTAAAGGAAGCAGTCTATAAAGTAGAGAGAAATTGGTAACAGGTGATTGAATGTCAACCTCCATCCTATCACCCTTACAAAGTGGAAGCCTTAGTACTCCAGGGGAGACAAACAGAAGTGATGTTGCAGAAGGAAAGTCAACTACAGCTTTGTCATGATCAGCTGCTTCTCCTTCTTATTACATGAGACTACATGAAGGGAGTCAAGGCTTAGGGAGGGGGGGAGGGGGCAGGCAGGAAAGTGGAGTTAAGGCCACAATCTGAATAGCCATTATCTTATTGAATGGTGGAGCAGGCTCAAAGGGCTGAATGGTGTATTCCTGCTCCTATTTCTTATAATCTTATGATAAACTGTCAGCAAGCTACACCATGAAACCCTGACGTAGCTCTTTCTCCTGGAAGTTGTTGAAATTTACTCCTCAACAAGGCATTTAACCTTCGCTTCTCCACTTTTAGATGTCACACAAGAAGAAAGCAGAAGAAAAAGAAGAATTTCCAAACCATGCCAGGATTAAAAAACAAACTATCAGTCACCGTCTCCTAGAAAGTAACAGCCCATAGGCATCCACTGGAGAGGCATTAAATAGTGAACCAGAGGACAGCATACAAAATGATGTACAAAACATAAGTGGCAATGAGGAGCTGAAATGGAAGATGAAGAGATATACATTTTTCAAATTGGCTCTTGGCTGAAGACCTTTGGGACCAAGATCTCTCAGATAAAAGATAGAAGCTTGCAGAATATCATGTTAACCTTATTTTCATTGGGTGTTTAACTGCATTCAAGTGTTGGACATTAACTGGGGATTCACCTAAGCTATATAAGATCAGACTGAAAACTGTGGTTGTTGGATCTTGAGGTACACAATACTTAATGCGTGTTTCTGTTAAAGTTCTATCTTTTACCAATTGGCTATTAGAAGTGAAGGATCATATATATGTGCAGGTACAAGTGATAGTCTCCCAAAATATGCGGCAGATGACAGTCAATTGGGGCAGTCCACTACCCACATCTACAGCATCATAATGGACAGATTACAGCATTGTTGTTTACCTCAGAGCATATGGCAGCCCCAGATCAATCTGCAGTGGCAAGTGTCAACACAAAAACTCTAGGGTAACAACTTAACAATAATACTTGCAATAAGCTCCCTTGTTCTGGACTCCCATACCAGAGGAAATAGATTCTCCCTTTCATAGAACCATAGGCCTGAATTTTGCGCTTGGCACAGGAGCATGATTGGCGGAACCGGAAGTGGATGCGAAATCCGCTCCGTTGGCTCCCGAGAATGATTTGACACTAGCCAGCCAACTTACTGCCGGCCAGGATGAAATGTGCTCAGCGGTGGGGGAAGGGCTGGCGCCAAGATAAGCGAGGGTGTTATGGGTGAAAAAATATTTCCTCACAGCACTTTTACTTCTCGCCAATTATTCTGAACCTGTGCCCATAGTTCTCGATGATCTCTTGAGTGAGAACAGTTTCTCACTATTTAACCTGTCCATACCCCTCAGGATTTTGAATACCTCTATCAAGTCTCCTCTCAGCCTTCTTTTCTCCAAGGAAAACAGTCCCAACCTCTCCAATCTAACCTCATAGCTACATAGTCTCTTTATCACTGGAATCGGTATTGTGCAACTCCTCTGTATTCTCTCCAATGCCTTCACATCCTTCCTCAAGTATGGCACCCAGAACTGGATGCAATACTCCAGATGAGGCCTAAATAGTGTCTTTTACAAATTCAACATGACCTCCTTATTCTTGTACAAAGTTTCCAAAGACAGGTAGAATAATGGGATTTTACACATTAAAGAGAAACATATATAAAGAAGCCTGGAAGGCTATGTGGGGGTGGCCATGTAACATCTTGAAAGGTACACCATGTGACACTATCTTGGAGGAAGCCCTAGCCACACTGAAGAAGTGCTACACCAGTAACTAAAGTTGTGTTAAAAGCCTTTGGAATTCCACTGTCGAGTTGTTGCTGTGGTCACCTTGCTAGATTGCTTATTTAAATTTAAAATCTATTTTGGACTGCTGTCTTAATGTGGATGTGTAGTTGGGAATCAGGTTAATTAGGAATTTTGGGATGTTATAATATCATGTAATTGTAATCTTATGAATGTGTTCAAATTCTTTTGTTAATAAATGTTCTAATTTAATTTTTAAAATCACTAAGGGTGTTAGTGGATCATTACTTCTGAATTCAGTGCACAAATCTTCTCGCAATGAATACAATCGCAAAACTGTTGTGATAGTGTGGCCACATTTCCCTTGTGGATTTGGTCCGCCTGGCACATATCATTTGCCACATCACAACAGTACTTAGGAGAAACTTGATGTATACAACAACTTGCATTTATATAGCTTCTCCTCTTAGGCAGTCCCTTGGGATCAAAGATAACTTGCTTCTGCTCTGGTTTAATGGTTCTGAGATGGCTGATAAGTCCATTGCACAATCTGTAGACACTGCCACATTGGGGGGAGGGGGTGTGTGTGGAGGAGGTGGTGCTTGGAAGGTTGGGTAGATGGGTTAGATGTTAGTGCGCTCCCTCAGACACCTCAACTTCATTTCTGCATGTGTCCGACGAAATCTCTTGAAATGTTCGGTGCCCTCCTGAATGAACCTTCACCACTTTGGGTGGTCACAAGCCAAGGACTCTCACGAGCCGACCGGAATGTTTGACCACCTCAGAGATGCTTGAAGAGACAGGAGTCTCCTGTCTTAACCGAGTTCTGAGTACAGCAATTGCTTTGAGAGTCTGGTGTTAGGCAAAGAGGAAGACTCAGGTCAGCACATGTCCATCTCCTCCCCCTACCAACAAGGCAAACAGCCCAACATTGATCTTGCTCAAATGCCACTGCCACAGCTGGTATAACAGGCACTGGCTAATCACCCAAGTAATATTAATGAGGCCCAAGGCCCAATTTTAGGCCTACTTTGGGTCTCTTGGTTGGTGTGCACAATGCATATGCAACAACCAGCTCACAACAAAACACCACTCCCATCAATTAAGATCAACAGCAAGATCTTGGAAAATGTGGACCATTTTCTGTCTCTTGGGGAGCCTTTTCTTCACGAAGACAGACAGACGCTGAAATTCATTTATGTAGCGCCTTTTTAACTAAACAGCCATGTCACCCATAGTCCAGTTGGTAGCACTCTGAGTCATAAGGCTCCAAATTCAAGTCCCAGGACTTGTGTAGAAAAATCAAAAATTGTGAGTGCTGCACTGTCGGAGGTGCTAGCTCTTGGATGAGAGATTAAATCCATCTGTCTGCTCAGGTAGATATAAAAGATCCCATAACACGATTTCAAAGAAGAGCAGTGGAGTTAGTGTTCTGGTCAATATTTATCGCATAATCAATATCACAAAAACAGATTATCTGGTCATTTTCACATTGTTGTTTGTGGGAGCTTGCTGTGCACATATTGGCTGCTATGTTTCCTACATTACAACAGTGACTACTTCAAAAATACTTAATTGTCTGTGAAGTGCTTTGAGACGTCCAGTCTTGTGAAAAGTGGTATAAAAATACAAGTCTTTTTTCCTTTTTAAAAACCATCCGAGATTGGCACACACAACTATCAAAGAATTTTTTACACATTGAGCCACATAGGAGAAATCAGGACTGGTGACCAAAAGTGTAATCAAAAAGGTGGGTTTTAAGTGGTGCCTAAAAGGAGAGAGAGGGGTCGGGAAGATTAGGGGCAGAATTCCAGAACAACTGAAGGTATGGCTACACATGGTGGAACGATTGAAATCAGAGATGTACAAGGAGGCAAAATTGGAGAAATGTAAAAAACCTTGGAAGGTTATAGAGATAGGGAGGGCAAAGGTCATAGAAAAATAGAATAGAAAGATATGGGGGGCAGGATGTAGAGCAGTAGAAGGTTCTTGTGGGTACACCAGCACAGATCAGTTGTGCAAAATAGCTTATTTTTGTGCTTATAGATTCTTAGTTCAAATTCAAACAACTAACAATTGCGTTAAGTACTGTTTAATTTTTTTTGCTGAATTTCTGTTGATAAACTTACCTCAGTAGCCTCCAATAATGCCCCTTAAAACACGGCAAAGGCGAATTATGAGCAGGTTTGTGGTTTGGACAGGTTCCCACTCGGAACTGGATTGACACTGGTCAACCTCACTTCATAAATAATTCTTAAAGTAGACAGATCACACATTCACATTGGCAAATTAATTGCGTAAACAATTTCCTTTCTGGGCTTCAGGCTTTTCGTCCTTAGTTTTTTTAAAAAACTGTCTATAGGGACCACAAAATGTAATTATTTCATGGAGTGATATTACTTCCTAACTTTGCCACAGAGTGTCTCGTCAGTTATATGATTAAACCATTGTACTACATTTGAAAAACCTTAATTAAACAGCTATTTTATTCTAAAATCTTGGGAATACATGGCAGCGTGTAAACCAGGGAAATTTATCCTAGTAACAGCCTTTTTCCGGAAAGACGCTGAATCAGATTTAATTAACATTCCGGTAATCGCAGTATTTTCCAGTCCAGCTTTTGATGCAACAGCTATAGAAATCAAAAAAGTATATCGAATAACCTGCAAAATAAAGTGAGCTTTGATCCAACTTCAACAACAACCTGTTTTTCGTGTCTTAATCTCTCCTTCTCTGCCACGAAAAATATAGTTACAAATGTTTTTTAAATATCAATTACTTTTCTGTAATTCATAGGCCAACTCATGAACCATCTGACGATGACTCAATTTACTGGAAGGCCACATTTCAAGGGTTTCTAACAGGAAGCGCCTGTACATTCTGCCGTAAGGCATCTACTGTTATTGCGACTCCTCCTCCGTAACCTTTTATATCGAATTAAAAGAAACTCCAAAATGCACAGCGTAAAAAGCTCTCAGTTAGATGAAAAATACATGAAGCAATGCTTCCCTTAGCCATCTACAAAAAAAAACTTTCCTTAAACTACGTATATAACTACCGTAACACTCCCTTGTCCACAGTAACTACATTTAACAATTTTTTTAATTTCCATTCCCAGAAACTACTGTAATCTCATCTACAGGAACGCTTCTCTGGACCCACCCAAAGTAATTGCAGTAGCATTTCTTTTCCACCGTTTTGTTATGGTTTGTTAAGTGTCTAGCATAAGTATTGGCAAATACCAAATTTACTGGATGCTTGGGAACCTAGATGTGTATGGAGATAAACTGGCAGTGGAGTCGAGAATTAGAGGACACAGTTTTAAGGTAAAACAAAAACAAAAATACTTGGAAAAACTCAGCAGGTCTGACAGCATCTGCGGAGAGAGATACAGTTGACGTTTGGAGTCCGTATGATCCTTCATCAGAACTGTGTTATAACTATTTTATGATTCTAGAAATCTATGATGAGTAAATAAAAATTAAGAGGCACTGTGTATGTATTTTAACTTTTTATGCATTTTTTGGTGAAATGATAGGACAAAAATACGTGTGAATGCTTTACATCCTTGGTTACTGAATAGTGGTAGATGTTTGTTAGTAGTATACCTCACTGGAATACATGTACCTATACTGTGTGAGCATATATAAGTTTTCTACTATAATGAGAGTATATGGTTAAAACAGTGACATTCCCTTGGCATTCAATCACACACCATCCTGACTTGGAACTATATCGCCATTCCTTCACTGTCACTGGGTGGACAGTTAGGGTTAGACAGTAAATGCTGGCCTAGCCAGGGACACTTAAATCCCAAGAACATTTTTTTTAAAAAGACAACAAATTCCTTCATCATCATTATCATTAACAAGAAACTCAACTGATGCAGCCATATAGATACTGTTGCTTCAAGGGCAGGTCAGAGACTGGGAATTCTACAAGATAATAAATCACCTTCTGACTCCCCAAAGCCAGTTCACCACCTACAAGGCACAAGTCAGGAGTGTGATGGAATACTCCCCATTTTCCTGGATAAGTGTAGCTCCAACGAAACCCAAGAAATTAAACAACATCCAGAACAAAAGAGCCTACTTGATTGGCACCCATCTACCACATTAAACATTCACTCCATCCACCACCAGCACACGAAGGCTGCAGTGTGCACCATCTACAAGATTCATTAAGTCTTCTTTGACAGCACCTTCAAACCTGTGACCTTTACCACCTAGAAGAACAAACAAAGCAGGTGTATAGGAACACAACAACAACTTATATTTATATATTTATATTTATTTATTATATTTAACATAATGAAACATCACAGGAGCATAATAAAACAAAATATTATGCTGAGCCACATAAGGAGATATTAGGTCAGATGACCAAAATCTTGGTCAAAGAGGCAGGTTTTAAGAAGTGTCTTAAAGGAGGAAAGTGAGGCAGAGAGACAGAGAGGTGTAAGGAAAGAATTCCAGAGCTTGGGACCTAGGCAACTGAAGGCCCAGCCACCAATGGTGGAGTAATTATAATTGGGAATGCAAAAGAGGCCAGGATTAGAGATGTGCAGAGATCTCTGAGGTTGTGGGGCTGGAAGAGATACAGATATAGGGAGGGTAAGGCCATGGAGAGATTTGAAAACAAGGATGAGAATTTTAATGTCAAGATGTTGATTGACAGGGAGCAATCCACGTCAGCCAGCATAGAGATGATAGGGGAATAGGACAAGTTAAGACACAGTTTTGGATGGCCCATAGCTAACATGGGAGACCAGCCAGGTGTGTGCTGGAATAGTTGGAATAGTCTAGAGACACCACCACCTGCAGGTTTCCATCCATGTCACACACCATTCTGACTTGGAGAAATATCATCATTCTATCATGTTTCTGGATCAAAATCCTGAATTTCCCTACCTATCAGTGCTGTGGGTGTACCTACACCACAAAGACTGCAACAGACAAAGGAGTTGGCTCAAGGATGGGTAATAAATACTGGCCTTGTTAGCAATGCCACATCCCATGAAAGAAGAAAGAAAACAATTATAACTATGCCTGTATTTTATCATCAGTTCCTATTGGACAATAGTTTAATAGATAAAAGCAAAATACTGCGGATGCTGGAAATCTGAAACAAAAACAGGCATGGGCCCCAGTTATGCCTGTCTCTTTATGGGGTGTGTGGAAAATTCCTTGTTCCAGTCCTATGCAGGCCCTCTCCCACAACTCGTTCCCCAGTACATCGATGACTGCTTTGGTGCCGCTTCATGCTCTTGTCTGGATCTGGAAAAATTTATTAATTTTGCTTCCAATTTCCACCCCTCCATCATTTTCACGTGGTCCATCACTAACGCTTCCCTTCCCTTCCTTGACCTCTCTGTCTCAATTTCTGGTGATAGACTGTTCACCAATATTCATTACAAGCCTACTGACTCCCACAGTGACCTCAACAATAGCTCCTCACACCCCACTTCCTGTAAGGATTCCTTCCCATTCTCTCAGTTCCTTCGCCTCCGTCGCATCTGTTCTGATGATGCCACTTTCCAAAACAGTTTCTCTGACATGTCTTCCTTCTACCTTAAGCGAGGTTTTCCACCCACGGTGGTTGACAGGGCCCTCAACCATGTCCGGCCCATCTCCCGCGCATCCGCCCTCACACCTTCCTCTCCCTCCCTGAACCATGATAGGGTCCCTCTTGTCCTCACCAGCCACCGCATTCAAAGGATCATCCTCCGCCATTTCCGCCAACTCCAGCATGATGCCACCACCAAACACATCTTCCCTTCACCCCCCCCCCCCCGGCGGCTTTTCGCAGGGATCGTTCCCTCTGGGACACCCTGGTCCACTCCTCCATCACCCCCTACACCTCAACCCCCTCCCACGGCACCTTCCCATGCAAACGCAGAAGGTGAAACACCTGCCCCTTTACTTCCCCCCTCCTCACCATCCAAGGGCCCAAACATTCCTTTCAAGTGAAGCAGCATTTCACTTGCAGTTCCCTCAATTTAGTCTACTGCATTTGCTGCTCCCAATGCGGTCTCCTCTAAATTGGAGGGACCAAACGCAGACTGAGTACCACTTTGGCACACCTTTGGTCTGTCCGCAAGCATGACCCAGACCTCCCTGTCGCTTGCCATTTCAACACACCACCCTGCTCTCATGCCCACATGTCTGTCCTTGGCCTGCTGCAATGTTCCAGTGAAGCTCAACGCAAACTGGAGGAACAGCATCTCATCTTCTGACTAGGCACTTTACATCCTTCCAGACTTAATATTGAGTTCAACAATTTCAGATCATGAACTCTATCCTCGATCCCCACCCCCTTTCCGATCCCCCTTTTTCCAATAATTTATAATTAAAACAAAAATTTTCTTTTCCCACCTATTTTTAAAGTTATTTCGATCTATTGTTTTATCTCCAACTTTTAGCCCAAGATCATTTCCCTTCCACCCCACCCCACCCCCACTAGGGTCATCTGCCACTAGCTTGTCCTGCTTGCTACCCTTAAAGTCCCCATTAGCCTATTCCTTAGATAATATCACCATCGTCAACACCCTTTGTCCTTTTGTCTATGACATCTATGGCAATCTCTTCTTTGCCTCTCCCTATCACTGGCCTCCTATCTGGCTCTATCTGTCCCACCCCCCTCTACCAGCTTATATTTCACCTCATTTCTCTATTTCCTTAGTTCTGATGAAAAGTCATAGGGACTC
Organism: Carcharodon carcharias; assembly: GCF_017639515.1. Classification (NCBI taxonomy): domain Eukaryota; kingdom Metazoa; phylum Chordata; class Chondrichthyes; order Lamniformes; family Lamnidae; genus Carcharodon; species Carcharodon carcharias. Next base: position 177,769,731 of record NC_054467.1, read on the forward strand.
GAACCATCAACTGTATTCCTCTCCACAGATGCTGTCAGACCTGCTCAGTTTTTCCAGGTATTTTTGTTTTTGGACTAGTTTAACAGGTATGTTTTAGAGTCTTCAAACCAAATTTCTGAGAGAGCCACATAAAGCTGAGCCTCTGTTATCTAATATGTGTCCTTTTCCTGCCTCATATAAGCCCGAGGCAGAGTTGAATTCAAGCCAAAACAAAAACAGAATTACCTGGAAAAACTCAGCAGGTCTGGCAGCATCGGTGGAGAAGAAAAGAGTTGACGTTTCGAGTCCTCATGACCCTTCGACAGAACTTGAGTTCGAGTCCAAGAAAGAGTTGAAATATAAGCTGGTTTAAGGTGTGTGTGTGGGGGGCGGAGAGATAGAGAGAGAGAGGTGGAGGGGGGGTGTGGTTGTAGGGACAAACAAGCAGTGATAGAAGCAGATCATCAAAAGATGTCAACAACAATAGTACAATAGATCACATAGGTGTTAAAGTTAAAGTTGGTGATATTATCTAAATGAATGTGCTAATTAAGAATGGATGGTAGGGCACTCAAGGTATAGCTCTAATGGGGGTGTTTTTTTTAAAATAATGGAAATAGGTGGGAAAAGGAAAATCTTTATAATTTATTGGGAAAAAAAAGGAAGGAGGAAACAGAAAGGGGGTGGGGATGGGGGAGGGAGCTCACGACCTAAAGTTGTTGAATTCAATATTCAGTCCGGAAGGCTGTAAAGTCCCTAGTCGGAAGATGAGGTGTTGTTCCTCCAGTTTGCGTTGGGCTTCACTGGAACAATGCAGCAAGCCAAGGACAGACATGTGGGCAAGAGAGCAGGCTGGAGTGTTAAAATGGCAAGCGACAGGGAGGTTTGGGTCATTCTTGCGGACAGACCGCAGGTGTTCTGCAAAGCGGTCGCCCAGTTTACGTTTGGTCTCTCCAATGTAGAGGAGACCACATTGGGAGCAACGAATGCAGTAGACTAAGTTGGGGGAAATGCAAGTGAAATGCTGCTTCACTTGAAAGGAGTGTTTGGGTCCTTGGACGGTGAGGAGAGAGGAAGTGAAGGGGCAGGTGTTGCATCTTTTGCGTGGGTATGGGGTGGTGCCATAGGAGGGGGTTGAGGAGTAGGGGGTGATGGAGGAGTGGACCAGGGTGTCCTGGAGGGAGCGATCCCTACGGAATGCCGATAAGGGGGGTGAAGGGAAGATGTGTTTGGTGGTGGCATCATGCTGGAGTTGGCGGAAATGGCAGAGGATGATCCTTTGAATGCGGAGGCTGGTGGGGTGATAAGTGAGGATAAGGGGGACCCTATCATGTTTCTGGGAGGGAGGAGAAGGCGTGAGGGCGGATGCGCGGGAGATGGGCCGGACACGGTTGAGGGCCCTGTCAACGACCGTGGGTGGAAAACCTCGGTTAAGGAAGAAGGAGGACATGTCAGAGGAACTGTTTTTGAAGGTAGCATCATCAGAACAGATGCGACGGAGGCGAAGGAACTGAGAGAATGGGATGGAGTCCTTACAGGAAGCGGGGTGTGAGGAGCTGTAGTCGAGATAGCTGTGGGAGTCGGTGGGTTTGTAATGGATATTGGTGGACAGTCTATCACCAGAGATTGAGACAGAGAGGTCAAGGAAGGGAAGGGAAGTGTCAGAGATGGACCACATGAAAATGATGGAGGGGTGGAGATTGGAAGCAAAATTAATAAATTTTTCCAAGTCCTGACGAGAGCATGAAGCGGCACCGAAGTAATCATCGATGTACCAGAGAAAGAGTTGTGGAAGGGGGCCGGAGTAGGACTGCAACAAGGAATGTTCCACATACCCCATAAAGAGATAGGCATAGCTGGGGCCCATGCGGGTACCCATAGCCACACCTTTTATTTGGAGGAAGTGAGAGGAGTTGAAGGAGAAATTGTTCAGCGTGAGAACAAGTTCAGCCAGACGGAGGAGAGTAGTGGTGGATGGAGATTGTTCGGGCCTCTGTTCGAGGAAGAAGCTAAGGGCCCTCAGACCATCCATCCTGGTGGGGGATGGAGGTGTAGAGGGATTGGACGTCCATGGTGAAGAGGAAGCGGTTGGGGCCAGGGAACTGGAAATTGTTGATGTGACGTAAGGTGTCAGAGGAATCACGGATGTAGGTGGGAAGGGACTGGACAAGGGGAGAGAGAGGGGAGTCAAGATAACAAGAAATGAGTTCTGTGGGGCAGGAGATAGAAGCGGGCGGTCCGAGGTTGGGCGACTATCAGGTTGGAAGCTGTGGGAGGGAGATCCCCAGAGGAGATGAGGTCAGTGACAGTCTTGGAAACAATGGCTTGATGTTCAGTGGTGGGGTCATGGTCCAGGGAGAGGTAGGAGGAAGTGTCTGCGAGTTGATGCTCAGCCTCCGCGAGGTAGAGGTCAGTGCGCCAGACACAGGTGCTGCCAGACCTGCTGAGTTTTTCCAGGTAATTCTGTTTTTGTTTTGGATTTCCAGCATCCGCAGTTTTTTTGTTTTTATATTTGAATTCAAGCCAAGCCTGTCCCAGCTATGGCCTCTACACTTGCTCTTCTCTGCCAACCTAAGATTCAGTCATCTCCTCCCCATAACCAGCCCAGTCACCCATCCTTTCCAGTACCATTCGATCCAAGACTGAGGCCACTGCCTATGGCTAACCTCCCCAACCTGGGTCCAAAAATTCTCTTTGAATAAAGTGGGTTTCCTACTTCTCCCACAGTCCTACTACCCACTTCTGCCATTTTATTGTGTTCTTTAGTCATTTAAAAAGATACGAAGTATTATGATCCCAGCTGATGTTATTACTGGACAAATCAGATCCCAGGGTGGAACCTAGCTTGATAAATCCTAACTTTTATTTTTTTTGTTTAGATACATGGAGAGTGCCTACTGAACAGTCACAGGAGTCAGCTGATGAACTTTTAACAAAAGAATAAAACATTTATCAAGCAAGCAACCAAAAGGTTAACAATATTACAATACTCCTTCACTCACCTTTACAGTTATATACATATTTGTAACACAAAGTTACAAAAACTATCTAATAGTCTCATGATCACAGTAAGTACACTGTCCATGTAAACCAATAGGCGACCTGTGGTCAGACACAGCACGGCCTGAATTTTACCTTTGGCGGGTGCGCATGATCGGCGGGCCTGGGAGCGGTCAGGAAACAGACTGCCAGCCGATCACAATTTCACACTGGCTTACCAACTAACAGCCAGCCAGCATGAAACATGCGCTGAAAAGCTCAGTGCTGCCAAGCTGGTGGCAGGAGCGGTCAGGAACCAGACTGCCGGCCGATCACAATTTCACGCTGGCTTACCAACTAACAGCCAGCCAGCGTGAAACATGCACTGAAAAGCTCAGCGCTGCCAGGCTGGTGGCAGGAAGAGGGCAGGCGATGACATTTCCGCCGGCGCGGGTGAGCGCTGCGAGAAAGTTCCCTGAAGGCAGATAGCTGTCTCGGTGAGCTGCAGACCTGAAAATGCTCAAATAAAGGTTTTAAAAGCTGCAAAAAATGTCCATGCGTCACAATCAATCATCTGAAAATACAGCTGATAAAAATGCTATCCACAGATATTTATTTTTATTTTATTTCATAACGGGAATTTCATCCCACCCTTGGATGACGTTTGATGAAAAATGCAAAGGCCGCCTGGCCGATTCACCCGTCCGCCAACCGTAAACTGGACAGGCCACGAAAAATCGGAGACGATTGTGCCATTAATGAGCTTAATTGCTCTCTTAATTGTAAGCTGGCGCGCTTCTGACTTTTGCACGTGCCCGCTGAGCGAAATATTACACCAGTGCACCTTGACATTGGGAGCCTCGCCAGACTTTTTTTATTTAAACTGCCATCTTTAATTTAATTTTCTGTTTTTCTGAACTTGAAGCTTTGCCCCTCCTATGACGTGTAGTTCCTTCTGCAGTGCATTCTGAAGCCCTTCTTCTGTGTCGAAGCCAACCCAACAGAATCCTCTGTGAAATCCAGTCTATTTGTCAAATGGAAGATGACATTTCTTGACTGGTCCAAACCATCCAAAATATTCTTTGATTTCTTTGCTGGCCAGGGGATCCGCAACACGAAAATCTCGAAGCTCTTTCTGGAAAATTCTGCCCCATATTCTGAAACCAAGTAACAGATGACACTCCAAGCAGATGCTATGGATTTCTCCTCAACTGCCACCCAGATGCTTGTCACACTGTGAGCCAACCAGTCTCACTGAATTTAGTCCTTCACACGAGGGTTTCCAATCTCCACTCTTGAAGAACTCGCTTTGGAATCTTCTCCCAAACTGACGCTTTCTCTCAGACTCCTTCTACAAGGGTCCATCTACAGCGTTTCAAACTCTCCTTCCGATGTTCCTCTCCCCTTTATTGCCAAGTGCATTCAAGCTTCCTTTGACGCACTCTGTCTCTAATGCTCAGCCATGCCAACAGAACACCACTGCTTCACATGTCCATAGCTGTCTCCTTGGATCTTCTGGCCTCTCACAAGCCTATTGCTTTAAATCTGCATCCTGAAGCTTCTCCCTTTAAGCTTGTTGCCTTCCTCTGCTCCTCACTCTTAACTTCACTTAACAGGATGTTTTCCAGATTCCTGCTTGTTCCCTTTGACTTTAAGGTCTTCTTGGGGCCTTCCTTCTTCTGTTCTTTGAGCTTCCTGCAGCTCCCTCCTGTCCAGCTTCTCCTGGCAGCTGGTTTCAACTTTAGTTTGGGACTTGTGTGTACGTGCGCATGTGTGTGTGTGAGGCCTCTCTCTCTCACTTGACCCCTGTTACTAGGCAACAGCACAGTTTTTTTCTATCTTGTTTCCCTAATATCACAGCTCTCCACATAACGGTTCATAAAACTCATTAAATATGCAGGTATACAAACAGAGCCTCGATCTTCTGTCTCCACTCTAAAATGAAACTACTCCCAGGTTTCACCTTTTTAACCCAAAAATAGAAAAAATATAAATTAACCTTAAAGATATACCTTTTCCTAACATACCCAAAAACACTTTTAACTTACTTAAACTATCTCTACTTCTTAACACAAAGAAAGAACTTGAATTGGAGCATTGGGAGAGTTGGAGCAAACGTAAGTCCGTGAAGCTATAACTTGGGTCACAATGGAGTTTTGGATCAGATGACATTTACAGAGATTGCAGGTTGGTTGGAACTAATCAAGGTTGAAGATGCTCAGAGGTAGATTCAGGGGTTACAGAGCTGGACATAGCCAGGCCTTGTGATGAAAACACTGTGAGATCAGAAGCTGAGCTAAAGGTTGAGCAAGACACTAAAGTTGTAAACTTATTTGTTAAGCCTGAGACAGTGGCCAACAAGGGGATGGAGTTGAAGATGGCAATGCAGAATTTGTGAAAGATTGGAAGATTATGGCTTCATTCTTGCCAATGTTTAGCTGGAGGGTATTATGTTTCATCCAAGACTGTATATTGGACAAGCTGTCTGACAGCACAGAGTCAGCAGAGAGGTAAAGAGAAAGGTGAAGACGTTCAGCTGGGTGTGATCGATGTACACGTGTTAACTGATCTCAATGTTGTGAATGATTTTACCAAAGAGCAGCATATAGATTGTTGAAAAGGATGTAAAAATGATGGATCCTTTGGGGAGTCTGAGGATCATTGTGCAGGGATGGAAAGAGAAGCTATTGCTGGAGATGTTCAACAACTTACCGATAGGTAAGAGTGGAACCAAGCAAGGATAATCTCACCAAGGTGGATCAAGGAAAAATTACAAAGTGGATGGACGATGTGGTCAAGCATATTGAAACTCCAAAACATTGTGGAGGGATAATAAGGCATGTTATGATTTATTGTTTCTTCCCTTCCCTCAATCCCTAATTCAGTCTTTCCGTATTTGCAGTCCCACCTTCAGTATTTTCGTACAAATGTTTTTTTTATTTATTCTTTCAAGTGATGTGGGCATCATTGGCAGGCCAGCTTTTTTTCTCATCCCTAATTGCCCTTGAGAAGATGGTGGTGAACTTTTTTGAACCACTGCAGTCCATTCGATGTGACTTTTATCGCTCTTTATGATTTACTAATTTTGTCTCATAATCCTGTGTAATCTCTTTTCGTAGCTTTTGTTCATGTTCTTTACATTTGTCCTCAGTTTGATTTTTTTTTAAGTTTAAAATTTGATTGATCCTTCCTGTTAATTCCAGAAACTGGAGACAGTCCAGAAACTGCGGTCATTTTCCTTTGAGTGGAAAGTTAATAAGAGATTTAATGAAAACTTTTAATATTATGAAGGTTTTTGATAAATTATTTCCACTGTTTGAACGATCAGTAACAAAGAACACTGATTTAAGGTAACTGATTAAAGGTGAGATGAAGAGAATTGTCTTTATGTAACAAGTTATGATCTAGAACGCATTGCTTGAAAGGGTAATAGAGGCATATTCAATAATAACTTTCAATAGTGAATTAGATAAATACTTGAAGGGAAGGCTTTCAAAGAGCCATCAAAGATAGAATGGCACCACAAGATCCGGTGAGTCCCTACCGCTTTCCATAATTTTTTTTCTTACTGGAATGCAACATGGTTTGCATCTTTTCCATCTCCTCGTTACATGTTAGTGCGGTTAAGATTTTAAAACACGATAATGAATTTCCCTGCAGTCAGGAGCCGGAGCGACAAAAAAAGGCGGCGTCTTTGAAGAGCAGCTGGCGTGGGCGTGGTGTAAAGGCGTCAGTGGTGGTGGGTGGGCTCTGCTGCCGGCCACGGCGAGATGCTGACAGACAGAGAGACAGACTTGACGGCGGCTGGGGCCTAAAGCGCAGCCTGTGGATTTGCCGAGTCTGAGCAGCTGCTTTATCAGTTACTAACTCAACCTCAGCAAACTTAAATCTGTCACAGTGGGGGAGGCCTTGAATACCGAACAAAGAAGCAATACAGTACGTACAGCGCAATTCACACAGCTCTATAATTGATATAGATCATATATATATTAATGGGGTTTGTTTTACATACGATGTCCGCCTCTGGGCGTTGCTTCCGATGGAGTTGCCGTGGTGACGCAGGCCTCGTGCAGTTGGCGTCTGCGCACTAAGTGTGGTGACGCAAAGCGTCTGCGGTTGGACGGTTCTGCAGGCTTCGTTCAACCGCCGAGATACCGGGACAGGCCGCACACTTTATCAGGAGATACCAGGAGCGGCCGGACTGGTACGTGTTATTCGGCTGCCCACCCTTCTCAGCAGCTTGTTTTTTTTTTGTTGTTGTTGTTGTAACGTTCTTAATGCAGGAAAGGGTCTTCATTGGGAGTGGTCGTTTTGTGCCTGCGACTGTTTTTCTTCCTCTTCCACACTTGGTTCAGTGTTAACCTTGTCCGATTTCATAATAGCGATTTCTCAATTTCAGTCACCATCAACCCCCAACTTCCAAAAAAATATTGATCCAATGGGGTGTGGGGAAAATGCTCAAGGTCAGGATGTGAAAATGAGAGTTGCAATATAATTGTAGCTATTGAGCTATATTTTCTCTAGGCCATTTATAGTAGTAATGTGCTCCTCATACTCGAGGGTGACGATGCCAACAATGAAGGGAGCTTAGAAAGTAAGAAAGATTTGCATATACATAGTGTCTTTCACAACTCGAGACTCCCAAAATGTTTTACAGCCAATGAAGTACTTTTTGAAGTGCAGTCACTGTTTTAATGTAGGAAAATGCCTAAGTTCATGTTAGATGGGTGTGCTGATGATCAGGCAGGCCAAAATGTCACTGACGCTGGTCTACCGCAAGCCCCACAGTATCATGTTCTTGGATGGGGTTCCTTTTTTCACTCTGCAATCCTTATGTCTTGTATCCACACTAGCACCACATCGTACAATAAGCTTTTCACTCTGACTTCAGTTTGACATTGTGGGTTGTCAGTGTTAAGGGTTTCCCAAGATTCAATGCCCCTGTTTATTGCTTCAAGTCAATTTTTAGTGTAACTTTACAGCATCTTTTAACATCCACCATAGTATGTGTACTGCTGTTATTGCATCTCTGTTGACCCTCAACAGTTCAGATGTTGTTTCAGTTGCTGGCACTTCGGACTTGGAATTGTAATTTGTTTCTGGTTATTGCAGAGAGATTTTTTAAAAATTCATTCACAGACTGTGGGCTTCGCTGACTGGGCCAACATTTATTGCCCATCCCTAGTTCCCCTTGAGAAGGTGGTGGTCAGCTGCCTTCTTGAACCACTGCAGTCCATGTGGTGTAGGTGCACTCACAGTGCTGTTAGGAAGGGAGTTCCAAGATTTTGACCCACGACAATGAAGGAACGGCGATATATTTCCAAGTCAGGATGGTGAGTGACTTGGAGGGGAACTCCCTACTGGTGGGGTTCCCATCGATCGGCTGCCCTTGTCGTTCTAGATGGTTGTGGTCATGGGTGTGGAAGGTGCTGTCTCAGGAGCCTTAGTGAATTCTTGCAGTGCATCTTGTAGATGGTACACACTGCTGCCACTATGTGTTGGTGGTGGAGGGAGTGAGTGTTTGTGGATGTGGTGCCAATCAAGTGGGCTGCTTTGTCCTCGATGGCTTCTTGAGTGTTGTGGGAACTGCACTCATCCAATCAAATGGGGAGTATGACATCACACTCCTGACTTGTGCCTTGTAGATGGTAGACAGACTTTGGGGAGTCAGGAGGTGAGTTACTCACCAGTGGATTCCTAGCCTCTGACCTTCCCTTGTAGCCACAGTATTTATATGGTGATTCCTGTCTAATTTCTGGTCAATGGCAGATTCAGTGATGGAAATGTTGTTGAACATTAAGCGGTCATGGTTAGATTGTCTCTTGTTGAAGATTGTTATTGCATGGCATTTGTGTGACATGAATGTTACTTGCCACTTGTCAGTCTAAGCCTGGATATTGCCCTGGTCTTGCTGCATTTGGACGTAGACTGCTTCAGTCGTGAATGGTCCAGAACATCGCGCAATCATCAGCGAACATCCTCGCTTCTGACCTTATGGAAGGAATGTTGTTGATGAAGCAGCTGAAGGTGGTTGAGCTGAGGACACTACCCTGAGGAACTCCTGCAGTGATGTCCTGGAGCTGAGATGACTTTTTTATTCATTTATGGGACCTGGCCTTCACGGGCTAGGCCAGCATTTATTGCCTTTGACAACTGACCTCCAACAACCACAGCCTTCTTCCCTTGTGCTAGGTATGACTCCAACCAGCAGAGAGTTTTTGCCCTGATTCCCATTGACTGCAGTTTTGCTAGGGCTCCTTGATGCCACAGAATCACACAGTGCAGAAGAGGCCCTTCGGCCACACTCCTCAAATGCAGCTTTGATGTCAAGGGCAGTCACTCTCACCTGACTTTGGAAGTTCAGCTCTTTGCCCGTATCTGAACCAAGGCTGTAATGAGGTCAGGAGCTGAATGGCCCTGGTGGAACCCAAACTGAGCATCAGTGAGTAGGTTATTGCTAAGCAAGTGCCACTTGATAGCACTGTTGATGACCCGTTCCATTACTGATGATTGAGAGTAGACTGATGGGGCAATATTTGGCCAGGCTGGATTTATCCTGCTTTTTGTGTGCAGGACATACATGGGCAATTTCCCACATAGCCAAATAGATGCCAGTGTTGTGTCTGTACTTGAACAGCTTGGCAAGGGGCACGACCAGTTCTGGAGCACAATTCTTCACTGCTATTCTCGGAGTATTGTCAGGGCCCATATCCTTTGCACAATCCAGTTCCTTCAGCCATTTTTTGATATCATATGGAGTGAATTGAATTGGCTGAAGACTGGCATCTGTGATGCTGGGTATCTCCGGAGGAGGCCTAGAAGGATCATCTACTCGGCAATCTGGCTGAAGATTGGTATGAATGCAATGCAAAAAGATTAGTAAGGAGGGACAAATTTGAATATGAGAGAAAGCTAGCTAGTAATATAAAGATGGATAATAAGAGTTTCTATAGATATTTAAATAAGAGTGTAAAAAGTGAGCGTTGGTCCTATAGTGAGTGCGACTGGGGAATTGATAATGGAAAGTAGGCATATGGCAGATGAATTAAACAGGTATTTTGCTTCGGTGTTCACTATAGAGTAACATCCCAGAAATAGCTGTAAATCAGGAAATGGAAGGGGGGGAGGAACTCTGGGTGGGTGTGAGTAATGACAATCACCAGGGAAAATTGTTAGGGCTGTAGGCTGACAAATCTTTGGGTCCGGATTGACTTCACCCTAAGGTCTCGAAAGAAGTGGCTAGTGTGATAGTAATGCTCTGGGGACCTGGGTTCTAATCACGCCATGATAAAAGTCTGATGGTGATCATGAAACAATTGTTGATTATTGTAAAAACCCATCTGGTTGCCTCTTAAATGCCCTCTGAAATGGTATACAGTCGGGACGGAGTTGGAGCCCTCAACATTTACTCCAGACCCCATGAAGTCTTATGGCACCAGGTCAAACATGAGCAAGGAAATCTCCTGCTGATTACCACATATGGCCCTCAGCTGATGAATCAGTGCTTCTCCATGTTGAACATGCTTGGAGGAAGTACTGAGGGTGGCAAGGGCGAAGAATGTACTCTGGGTGGGGGACTTCAATGTCCATGACGGAGAGTGGTTCAGTAGCACTATTACTGACCGAGCTGGCCAAGTCCTAAATGACATAGCTGCTAGACTGGGTCTGCGGCAAGTGATTAGGGAACCAACAAGAGGGATAAACATACTTGACCTCATCCTCACCAACCTACCTGCTGCAGATGCATGTGTCCATGACAGTATCGGTAGGAGTGACCACCGCACCGTCACATTGAGGATACCCTCCATCGTGTTGTGTAGCACTACTGCTGCGCTAATTGGGATTGATTTCGAACAGATCTAGCAACTCAAGACTGGGCATCCATGAGGTCCTGTGGGCAGCAGAATAGTACTCAAGCACAATCTGTAACCTCATGGCCTGGCATATCCCACAGCCTACCATTACCATCAAGCCAGGGGTTCAACCCTGGTTCAATGAAGAGTGCATGAGGGCATGCCAGGAGCAGCAACAGGCATACCTAAAAATGAGATGTCAACCTGGTGGAGCTATAACACAGGACTACTTGCGTGCCAAACAGCATAATCAGCAAGTGATAGACAGAGCTAAGTGATCCCACAGCCAACGGATCGGATCTAAGTTCTGCAATCCTGCCACATCCAATTGTGAATGGTGGTAGACAATTAAACAACTCACTGGAGGTGGAAGCTCCACAAATATCCCCATCCTCAATGATGGAGGAGCCCAGCACATCAATGCAAAAAATAAGGCTGAAGCACTTGCTACAATCTTAAGCCAGAAGTCCCAAGTGGATGATCCATCTCCCGCCTCCTCTGGAGGTCCCCAGCATCCCAGATGCCAGTCTTCAGCCAATTCAGTTTACTCTACGTGATATCAAGGAACAGCTGAAGACACTGGATACTGCAAAGGCTGTGGGACCTGACAATATTACGGCAATAGTACTGAAGACTTGTGCTCGAGAACTTGCTGCGCCCCTAGCCAAGCTGTTCCAGTACAGCTACAACACTGGCATCTACCCAGCTATGTGGAAAATTGCCCAGGTATATCCTGTACACACAAAACAGAAAAATCCAACCCTGCCAATTGACTGCCCCATCAGTCTACTCTCGATCATCAGTAATGGAAGGGGTCATCAACAATGCTATCAAGCGGCACTTGCCTAGCAATAACCTACTCATGCCTAGTTTGTGTTCCGCCAGGGCCACTCAGCTCTTGACTTCATTACAGTCTTGGTTCAAACGTGGACAGAAGAGCTGAACTCCTGAGGTGAAGTGAGAGTGACTGCCCTTGGCATCAAGGCTGCATTTGACCAAATGTGGCATCAAGGTGCCCAAGCAAAACTGGAGTCAATGGGAATCGGGGAAAACTCTCCGCTGGTTGGAGTCAAACCTAGCACAAAGGAAAGATGGTTGTGGTTGCTGGAGGTCAGGCATCTCAGCTCCAGGACATCACTGCAGGAGTTCCTCAGGGTAGTGTCCTCAGCCCAACCATCTTCAGTTGCTTCATCAATGACCTTCCTTCCATCATAAGGTCAGAATTGGGGATGTTCACTGCACAATGTTCAACACCATTTACAACTTCTCAGATACTGAAGCAGTCCATGTCCAAATGCAGCAAGACCTAGACAATATCCAGGCTTGGGCTGACAAATGGCAAATAACATTCATGCCACACAAGTGTCAGGCAATGATCATATCCAAGAGAGAATCCAACTATTACTCCTTGTTGTTCATTGGCATTACCATCACTGAATCCCCCACTATCAACATCCTGGGGGTTACCATTGACCAGAAACTGAACTGGACTAGCCATATAAATACTGTGGCTACAAGAGCAAGTCAGAGGCTAGGAATCATGCAACAAGTAACCCACCTCACTCCCCAAAGCCTGTCCAAGGCACAAGCCAGGAGTGTGATGGAATACTCCCCACTTGCCTGGATAAGTGCAGCTCCCATAACACTGAAGAACTTGACACCATCAGGACAAAGCAGCTCGCTTGATTGGTGCTACATTCACAAACATTCACTCCCTCCACCACCAACGCGCAGTAGCAGCATTGTGTACCATCTACAAGATGCACTGCAGGGTGAATACCAAGACTCCTTCGACAGCACCTTTCCAAACCCATGACCATTACCATCTAGAAGGACAAGGGCAGCAAATTGATGGACATACCACCACCTGGAAGATCCCCTCCAAAGTCACTCACTATCCTGACTTGGAAGTATATCGCCATATATATATCACTGTCGCTGGGTCAAAATCCTGGAACTCCTTTCCTAACAGCACTGTGGGTGTACCTACACCAGATGGATTGCAGCAGTTCAAGAAGGCAGCTCACCACCACTTTCTCAAGGGTAACTAGGGATGTGCAATAAATGCTGGCCCAGCCAGCGAAGCCCACATCCCATGAATGATTAAAAAAAGTGAGCCTAACATCTGTCATAGGAAAGATGTTAGAAGCTATTATTTAAGATGTTATAGCAGGGCACTTAGAAAAATTCAAGACAATCAGGCAGAATCAATATGGTTTTGGAAAAGTGAAATCATGTTTAACCAATTTATTGGAGTTCTTTGAAGGAGTCACATTTGCTCTGGAAAAAGCGGAATCGGTGAATGTACTGTACTTGAATTTCCCGAAGACATTTAAAAAGTGCCACATCAAAGCTTATTGCAGAAAGTAAAAGCTCATGGTTTAGAGGGTAACAAGTTGGCATGGATAGCTATCAGGAAGCAGAGTTGGCATAAATGGGTCTTTTTCTGGTTGTGGGATGTGACGAGTGATGTGCCACAGGGATGATCAGTGTTGGGACCTCAACTTTTTACAATTGATATAAATGACTTGGATGAAGGACTCAAGAAAGGTTGCTAAATTTGCTGAGGCACAAAAATAGGTAGGAATGTAAATTTTGAAGAGGACGTAAGGAGGCTGAAAAGTGACAGCTTAAGTGAGTGTGCAAAGATCTGTCAAATGGAGTATAATATGGGCATATGTGAAATCATTCATTGGGCAGGAAGAATAAAAAAGAAGCTTATCTAAATGGTGAGAGACTGCAGAGCTCTGAGATTCAGAGGGATCTGGGTGCCCTACTGCATACATCACAAAAGGTTAGTACAGCAGGTAATTAGGAAAGCTAATAGAATGTTATCATTTATTGTGGGGGGAATCGATTTCAGAATTAAGGAGTTATGCTTCAGTTGTACAGGGAATTGGTGAGACCACATCTGGAGTATTGTGTACACTACTGGTCTCCTTATTTAAAGAAAGATGTAAATGCTCTGAAAGCACTTCAGAGAAGGTTTACTGGACTAATACCAGGAATGGATGGGTTGTTTTAAGTGGAAAGGCTAGACAGGTTAGGCTTGTATCCACTGGGATTTAGAAGAGTAAGAGGCGACTTAATTGAAACCTTTAAGAACCTGGGGAGCTTGACAGGTTGGATGTGGAGAGGATGTTTCTTGTGGGAGAATCTACAGCTAGGGGTCACTGTTTAAAAATAAGGGGTCACTCATTTAAGACAGAGATGAGGATTTTTTTTTGAGTGTTCTGAGTCTTTGGAACTCTCTTCCTCAAAGGGTGGTTGAAGCTGAGTCTTTGAATATTTTTAAGGCAGAGCTAGTTAGTTTGTTGATTAACCTTTCACTAATGTCCTTAAGGAAAAGAAATCTCGTTCTTAGCTGGCCACCCTATATGTAACTGATTCTGTGAATGTGGTTTCTATTAACAGCCCTCTGAAATAGCCAACCAAACTTCTAAGTTGAACTCAAGAAGGCAGTTCACCACCCCCCTTCTCAAAGGCAATTAGGGATAGTCAATAAATGCTGGCCTTGCCAGCAACGTTCACATCCTGTGAATGAATAAAGAAAAATATGGTGGCAACAAATGTGGAATGTAATCTCCCACTGTCAGATTTTTTCCAATTGACTACCAAGTTGGTGTGAAGTTTCTGCACTAATTTCAATAAAAGAACATGTTCCCAGAAGTGGCTGAAAGATGAACAGATTTGAAGGTATGAAATTAGTGATTTTTTAAACAAGTATTATACTAATAACAAGATGAGTACATATTTGTAATGTCATGTTGAAGTGATTTATTTTGACACAATGAAAATGAGTCAAAACAATTATTGCCATCGTTCTTTTTTAATCTGTACTTTTGCATTAAAGTTTATTATTTTGGAATGCTGCCTCGATGACACTACTTTTAAAGAGTGATCATAAGAACTAAGAGCAGGAGTAGGCAATTCAGCCCCCAAAGCCTGTCCCACTATTCAATACGATCATGACTGATCTAATTTCGGCCTCAACTCCAATTTCCCGCCCTCTCCCCATAACCTTTCAACCCGTTACTAATTAAAAATCTGTCCATCTCCTCAAATTTATTCAGCGTCCCGGGATTCACTGCACTCTGAGGTAGTGAATTCCACAGATTCACAACCCTTTGAGAAAAGTAATTCCTCCTCATCGCTGATTTAAATCTACCACCCCTTAGCCTAAAACTATAGCCCCTTGTTCTAGAATGCCCCACAAGGGGAAATATATAAGGTGACCAATACTGTACACAGTATTCCAAATGTGGTCTCACCAATGGGCTGTACAACTGAAGCAAAACCTCCCTACTTTTGTATTCAATTCCCCTTGCAATAAATTATAACATTCTATTAGCTTTCCTAATTACTTGCTGTACTTGCAAACTAGACTTCTGTGACTCATGCACTAGGACAACCAGATCCCTCTGCACCTCAGAGCTCTGCATTTTCCCACATTATTCTCCACTTGCCAGACCTTTGCCCACTCACTTAAGCTATATATATCTTTTTGTAGCCTCCTTATGTCCTCTTCACAACTTACTTTCCTTCCTATCTTTGTGTTTTTAACTGCAAATTTGGCAACCATCCCTTCATTCCCTTCATTCAAGTCATTTCTATAAATTGTAAACAGTTGAGGTCCCAGCACTGATCCCATTGGCACACCACTTGGTACATTCTTGCCAACCTGGAAAAGACCAATTTATGCCTACTCTCTGCTTCCTGTTAGCCAGCCAATCTTCTACCCATGCCAATATGTAACCTCCTATACCATGAGCTTTTATTTTCTGCAGTAACCTTTGATGTGGCATTTTATCAAATGCCTTCTGGAAATCTAAGTACAGTACACCCCTTTATCCAAGCACGTGTTACTTCCTCAAAGAACTCTGATTAGTTTGTTAAACATGATTTCTCTTGCACAAAACCATGCTGACTCTTCCTGATGGCCTTGAGCTTAACCAAGTGCCCTGCTATAACTTCTTTAGTAACAGCTTCTAATATTTTCCCTAAAACAGATGTTAAGCTAACTGGACTGTAGTTTCCTGCATTCTGTCTCCCTCCCTTTTTGAATAATGGAGGTACATTTGCTATCTTCCAATCTAATGGGACCTTCTGCGATCCAGGGAGTTTTGGAAAATTAAAACCAATGCATCAACTATCACACCCGGCACTTCTATTAAGACCTTAGGATGAAGTCCATCAGAACCTGTGTTCTTGTCAGCCCACAGATCCAATAATTTTCTCAGTACCACTTCTCTGGGGACTGCAGTTTTCCTGACTTCTCTCCCCACTTCCATTTCCTGGTTTATAGCTGCTTCTGGGATGTTACTTACACACTCTATAGTGAAAACTGATGCAAAATATCTGTTCAATTCATCTGCTGCCATCTCATTTTCAATTATCAATTCTCCAGACTCTCTTTCTGTAGGACCAATGCTCATTTTGTTAACACACTTTTTTCTTTTTTTAAATATTTTATATTTCTGGCTAGCTTTCTCTCATACTCTAATTTTTGCCTCTGTATTAGTCTTTTAGTCATTCTTTGCTGTTCCTTATATTCTGTCTAACTTTCTGACCTGCTACCTGTTATATGCTTTTCTTTAAGTTTAATGCTATCATTAACCTTTCTAGCTAACCATGGATGATGTGTCTGTCCCTTGGACTTTTTCTTACTCTTCAGAGCCTATCTATTCTGTGCATTCTGAAATAGCCCCTTAAATATTAGCCACAGCATCTCTATTGACCTATCCATTAACCTAATTTGCCAATTCGCTTTAGTCAGCTCAGCTTTAATGCCCTCATAATTGCTCTTATTTAAGTTTAAAAACTTAGTGTCAGACCCAATCCTCTCTCCCTCAAACTGAATGTAAGATTCAATCATAATATGATTGCTGCTACCTAGGGGCACCTTTGCTATGAGATCATTATTTCCTCCCACCTCATTGCACAATACCAGATCTAGTATAGCCTGGGCTCTGGTTGGACCCAAGTCATACTATTCTAAGAAACTCACAAAAACATTAAATGAACTCCCCATCTAGACTATCTTTGCCTATCTGACTTTTCCAGCCTATATGTAAATTAAAATCTCCCATGATAATCGCCATGCCTTTCTGACAAGCTCCCATTATTCCTTATTATTAGTTCATGGAGGGATGTGGGTGTCACTGGCTAGGCCAGCATTTAATGCCCATTCCTAATTGCCTTTGTTCAAAGGGCATTTAAGAGTCAACCATATTGCTGTGTGCTAGAGTCAAGACCAGGTAAGGACAGCAGATTTCCTTTCCTAAAGGACATTAGTGAACCAGATGGGTTTTTATGACAATCAATAATGATTTCACGGTCATCGTCAGATTTTTAATTCCAGATTTTTGTTGGATTCTGCTATGGTAGAATTCGAACTCGGGTCCCTAGAGAATTACCCTGGGTCTCTGGAATACTAGTCCAGTGACAATGCCATTATGCGACCGCCTCAACCCTACCATGTGGTTACTGTTAAGGGGCCTGTACACAACTCCCACAAGTGACTCCTTGCCTTTACCATTTCTCATCTCTATCCAAACCATTTCCACATCCTGGTTCCCTGAACTTGGGTCATCTGTCTCTATTGTGCTAATCATTGACTAACAGAGCTACTCTTCCACCTTTTCCTCGCTTCCTGTCCTTTCGAAATACCCTGTACCTTTCAGTTTTCAAGTCCCAGTCCATGTCCTCCTGCAACCATGTCTCCGTAATGGCAATCAAATCGTAATTATTTATTCCTATGTGTGCTCTCAGTTCACCTGTTTTGTTTTGAATGCTACGTGCATTTAGATACAGAGCTTTTATTTTTGTAACCTCTAGTTTCATCTGTTGATTTACTGTTAGATTTGTACTCTCGATCCCTTCCTGTCACAGTCTGTTTTTCATTTCCCAAAATAATACATTTTTCTTTTGTCTTGTCTCTGCTCTTTGATTTACCACATCTTCCCAAATTTGATTTTTTGCCCCCTCTATTTAGTCTAAAACCCTCTCCAATTCCCTCATTATGCAGCTCTGAAGAACATGGTCCCAGGTTCAGGTGTAGACTGTTCCAAAGGTACTGATCCCACTTGATGCCAGTGCCCTATGAACCGGAACCCACTTCTCCTACACCAGTCTTTGAGCCACACATTCATCTCCCGAACCCGATTTGTCATATGTCAATTTGCACGTGGCTCAGGTAATAATCCAGAGTCCAGAGATTATGACCTTTGAGGTTCTGCTTAATTTTGTGCCTTGGTCCTCATACTGACTGTGCAGAACCCCCTTCTTTGTCCTGCCTATGTCATTGGTACCTTCATGAGCCATGACAGGGTCCTCCCTCTCCCACTGCAAGTTCCCCTCCAACCCCAAGCAGATGACCCGCACCCTGGCACTGTGCAAGCCACACAGTTGTCTGGACGCACGCTCTTTGCTGCAGAGAACAGTGACAATACCTCTGACTATACTATCCCCTACAACCGCTGCATTCCATTTGCTGCCCCATACTTGAATGGCTTTCTGTACCATGGTGCCATGCTCAGTTAGCTCAGCCACCCTACAGCCCCAACTTTCATCCAGACAAGCTGAAAAAAAGTTGACGTTTCAAGTCCTCATGACCCTTCGACAGAACTATTGAAGTTCTGTCGAAGGGTCATGAGGACTCGGAACGTCAACTCTTTTCTTCTCCGCCGATGCTGCCATACCTGCTGAGTTTTTCCAGGTAATTCTGTTTTTGTTTTGGATTTCCAGCATCCGCAGTTTTTTTGTTTTTATAAGCTGAAAAAAACCTCACACCTTTTGGACAATTGTAAAGGCTGAGGCTCCTGCCCTCCAAGTCCCCTTACCTGCCTCATTTGCAGTCAGATTCTCCCGTCCCTGACCACTGACCAAACCAGAAGACTTTGTCCTAAGAGATTTGACTGCCTCCTGGTACAAAGAATCCAGGTAACTTTCCCCCTCCCTGATGCACCACAGTGTCTGTAGTTCAGCCTCCAGCTCATAAACTCTTGAGTTAAAGCTGCTCAAACTTCAAACACTTAACTGCAAATGTGTTTGTCCTGGATCAAACAGGCACCCAGGAGTTCCCACATGCTGCAGCCGTGACATACCACTGTGCTGACATCCTTAATGTGGTCTAATTAACTATTTAATTATTTTATTCAATTATATATTTTACTTTTATATTTATATATTTTATTCACCTTAGCACCAGATGCTAGACTATTTTGAACCTTAGGAATAGAACAAACCTTAGTCACTTAACCAGATACTCACCAAATAAACAGCTGCTTCTTCTGTAGCAGAGTATAACCACTTCCTGAAGGCTGAGAAAGTTAGAAAGCAAGAGAGCATCTCTTTCCCCTCCTTGCCCAACTCCCAGAACTCTATTCTAAGTCGCACTTCTTGCAGTAAACTTTAGCTAAAGCTCCTCTTTCCCCCAGTGCACCAAATTCCCACTTTGAATCAAATTCCCAAATATACTCACTTGGTCTCTGTCTCACTCAGGCCATTGTCTCCCTTTACTGATCGTGTGCCTCTTACTAGGCTTATGTAGCATATTGATATCAGTTCACTAGCAAAAATTGAGCAGATTTTGAAGCTGCAAAGCCTACTTCCTGTGTGATCTTAATTCATCACCTTAAGATGTTTCCATCCATGTGTTTCACCCTAAGTGTTATGCTACTCATTCTCATGGTCCTAGTTCAGAAAAACAAAGCCTATAATACTGCTAGATATTTTTCATAGTTGAAGTGGTGACTGTACGTAGTTTTGTTTTCTATAGTTAAATTGATTATTCCGCACCCCTACCATTTCAAGATTTGGTGAAAACCTAATGACAGCAGTGTTTGAAAGTTTCATGAAATCACAGAATCGCACAGTGCAGAAGAGGCCCTTCGGCCCATCGAGTCTGCACCGATACATGAGAACTTACCTACTTACCTAATTCCATTTACCAGCACTTGACCCATAGCCTTGAATGTTATGACGTGCCAAGTGCTCATCCAGGTACTTTTTAAAGAATGTGAAGCAACCCGCCTCCACCACCCTCTGGGTAAAAAAGTTTTTCCTCACATCCCCCCACTAAACCTCCTGCCCCTCACATTGAATTTATGTCCCCTTGTGACTGACCCTTCAACTAAGGGGAACAGCTGCACCCCATCCACCCTGTTCATGCCCCTCATAATCTTGTACACCTCGATCAGGTCACCCCTCAGTCTTCTCTGCTCCAACGAAAACAACCCAAGTCTATCCAACCTTTCTTCATAACTTAAATGTTTCATCCCAGGCAACATCCTGGTGAATCTCCTCTGCATCCCCTCCAGTGCAATCACATCCTTCCCTATAATGTGGTGACAGAACTGCACACAGTACTCCAGCTGTGGCCTCACCAAGGTTCTAAACAACTCCAACATGACCTCCTTATTTTTGTAATCTATGCCTCAATTGATAAAGGCAAGTGTCCTATATGCCTTTGTCACCACCCCACTAACATGCCCCTCCGCCTTCAGACACATACTCCAAGGTCCCTTTGTTCCTCAGAACATCCTAGTGTCATGCCGTTCATTGAATACTTCCTTGACAAATTACTCCTTTTTACAGAGAATATAACATTTGCAAATATCAATTAATATCAATTTTCTCTACTGTCACTTGTTACAAAACAGTATATAAGTTATTGTCGCTTTCATTTAAGGTGCATTTGAGTTTACAAATAGAGTCTGGGTTATTAGGTATAGATAAATTAGGAAATAGCATCTGGGCTATCAGATATAGATGAATTTGTTATGACAATGAGAGGCATTATATTTGTACACTTGTACATCCACCTAAAACACCATAACCTGTTTACCTGTACTGCCCAATTTGTAACAAAGATTAGTTTCTCAGTCACTTGGTATTATTTTATTTTTCCCTCTATAATTTCTAATATAATATCTTATCAACATTCAATATATGTTCATGTCCTTTTTTAATTTATTTGATTGTTAGCAATAGCGGCAAGTGTGCTGCTGTTCAAATTGGGAAGGAACTTCTTGCGAGATTAGCAGATTACTTGAAGGGTATATGTTTACATTATTGTTGCTAAAAGGGAAAAAAACAAATTCTAGAACCAGTATTCTTGAATGTGACAGTTTCTGTTAACTTTACAAACAAAAAGTTACTTCTATGATTTTGGGTTGGTTCTATTCCTGCATCCTGTTAACCAAAGTTCAAAGTAACTTTGTCACATTAATAAAATACATATTGTGAAGAACAAATTGTTGTCATACTATAGCTTGTTCAGCCAGAAAATTAGCACATGCCTTTAATGATTGACAGTAAGACTGGCAAAATATGCCACAAATTCCTATTTTTAAGTCCTGTCTAGTAGAAGATGGTGGGCTTAAATCACATTTTGTTATTTGGATGACTTTTATTTTCTAGGCTCATTTCCTATTTCTAACCCAATATACATTTATTCATGCTATTCTGCATTAAATTGCATTTGCCAACTGTCTGTAAATTCCGGCCTCTGTCTTTCTAAGATGTTTTGTAATCATCCTTGCAGCTTACCAAATTTACTAGTTTGGAGGTCAAACAGCATCTGTGAAATAAACAGACAAGTTGATGTTTAAAGTAAAATAGAGGGCTCTTGATGTCTGGCTGATCATGTGTAAACATTGGGTAAAGGCAGGATTGCGTTCAGCAGGATTGCATTCAGCAGCATTGCCTACACATTGAAAATTCTGTCTACAAACACCAATAATGAGAAGTCAAAAGCCAGTCAATACCTCTGGAACTGTACCCCTGTAAGGAGTTAACACAATCAGGCAAGTAAGAGAGAAATTTTGTGAAGGAGGAAAAAAGTTTGCGTATTTGAGGATCATGGGTGATTTATACTTGAGAACTAGCAAAGACTATTGAAGAGTAATTGGGTTAAAGGGCAATTAGGGATGGGCAACAAATACTTGCCATGTCAGTGACACCCACATCCCAGGAAAGAGGAGAGGAGGCAGTGGCATAGTGGTATTTTCACTAACTAGCATTCCAGGAACCCAGGGTAATGCTCTGGGGACCCGGGTTCGAATCCCACCATGGATGATGACCATGAAACCATTGCTGATTGTTGTAAAAACCAATCTGGTTCATTAATATAAAAACAAAAAAACTGCGGATGCTGGAAATCCAAAACAAAAACAGAATTGCCTGGAAAAACTCAGCAGGTCTGGCAGCATCGGCAGAGAAGAAAAGAGTTGACGTTTCGAGTCCTCATGACCCTTCGACAAGTTCAACAACGTCAATTCTTGATCCTGTTAATTACTTTCAAAATAAAGTCAAGAACAATTCATTCACATTCTAAACAGAAGCAGAATTGGTAAGTTGAGAGAACTTTTCTTCAAATCTGAGGAGAATAAGGCAGATATATTGTTAAAATCCCTGTAGAGACTGATAACTTTTTAAAAGATATTTGAATTCCCATTGACTGACTTAAAGGAATTCATGCCAAGATTTCATGTTTTAATACTTTACTATAACAAACAAACAAAATCAACATTGACTAAATATTACCTAATAGGCAACAAATATTCTAAATTACAGAAAATATTACCCTTACTAATGTGTTAATGCAACCAATTAGAGCCATGCAGTATAGATATTGCATAGCACACTTTCCACAGAATTGCAGTATTTTCAGGAAAAAGTCTGAAGTCACTCCCAGCTTCCAACAGGTTAACTTTTCCCTGTTTTGTCAATTCGTAATGTCCAGCAACCATCGAAGGTCCTATCACACTCACCAGGGCCAGTCTTCCAATGTCCTTAAATTGCTGTGGGTTCCTTCTCTCCAACAGTGCACAAACTTTCCCAGAATTCTAAAACAAAAATAGATTTACCTGGAAAAACTCAGCGGTCTGGCAGCATTGGCGGAGAAGAAAAGAGTTGACGTTTCGAGTCCTCATGACAGCCTTTCCCCTTTGCAGAATGCAACGACTGCTCTTCTGTCTCGGTCTCTCTCTTTCTCTCTCTCTTCCTTTCAAAGTCTCTGACACAAACTCTGCAGTAACAAGAACATTTGCTTCTGCCTTTGTATTCAGGTGTTAAGCCTGGCAAGTACATTTCAATATCATATGACCTGGTCCCCATGCTAACCAGGCCACTCATCAAGCAGAACAGATCACATGTCTCTCTTCATTACTCCATTTTACTTTAAACTAAAGAGAAAGTCAAAGCACTTTCAAAACCTTGCATTCATAACAATATATATTTAATATAATCAGAAAAAGGACAAGAAAACATGTATTAAAATACAGAAAAATGCATTGTGAAATGGTAAATGGAATATACGCATTACAGACTAAAGATAGTTGGACCTCAGTGTTTCAGTGCAGTATTTAACCAAATCCAGATCAGACCTGTCTTGCTAGAAAATTTGGTAATGATTAACTTAAAAAGTTGTAATGTTCCAAACTAAAATTCAGTAGCACATTTGCTCACAGTCATTATCTCCCACTTTTTACAGCTGCAATTGATGAAAATCCAATTCTATTAAAATATGAACTTGTGTTAGAGGTTTTGTGTGTGCAATTACTTTGGAATGTATATAAAGTTGTCATATAATATCAGAATATTGAATTTTTAAATGTAAACGTACAGTGTCTAAAAACCAATGATGCCTGAAAACCGGACATTTTTGAAGCTACCATGCATGAATTTTAATTATTATTAGATGAGTAAAGTAACTTACCACTTGTTGAGCTAGGTGCTGCATTGGTGCAGTGACGTGCCACCTAGTTGTCAGCTTTGCATCTTTTCCTGTGCTCCAAGTGAACTGAGCAACCCTTGGCCCAGCCTGCCACGAACTGCCTGACCCAAAATGCCCGACATGGATTCAGTTCTGAGGTTGCCAGTTTTGAGACATTACCTGTATATACTTCCAGAAGTACTGTAGAACATCAAATGCTCATCCTGGAACAAATGCAGTCTGAATTATTTAAATGAAGAAGGTGTTTTGATGCGAGTGATCTTGCTAATTAAAGTAAGGAATTTTGCTTTTGGAGAACTGGAACACTGCTATCATGGTGCTCAGTACCACCACTGAGAACTCATGAAGACTGTTATCGTATGATGCTTTTTACACACTATGGTTGTCTATATAATAGACAAAACAAGGCGCAGTTGCCAATGCAATTTTTTTGGTGAGTTTGGTTCCAATTTCTTGCCTTCACCCTTTGATTTAGATTCTACTCCCTCTACCTTCTGCGATCTGACCGTATTGGAGCACTTTGTGCGTTCATCATCTGTATATTTCTGTACGTTTTGTTGTGTCCAATGCTCACATTAGCTTCTTGAAATGGAAACATTAAATTCCCCAGACCCTGTATTTAATTCAGCATAAAATGATTGGACCAGATTGGTATGAGGACAGGTGAACACACCAGCAGATTGGGATGAGGGCAAGTGAATTTTTTCTGCTTTCATGTGCCATTTATATACTAAACAAATTCATTGCCTAAACAAGCAAGTCTTTATGTAACTGCCCCATGTTGTCAAATGGATTAAAAAACACAATTGCTGAACTATTGATGAAGTCTTTAAAAATGTCACTTTAGTTCTCATCATGATTGAGCCTTGATCTACAATTCAGGTACTAACAGCACTTGTTTGGCAATCTGTAATGGGCTTTAAATCACAGATCCAACTTAATGTTTTGTATTAAGCTGCAAATTTATTTGCAAAGCTTTAGCATCTAACAAGCTATTTGCCATTCCAAATTGGAATATGCTGAACTTTGTCGTTTCGCAAATTACCTACACAATTGCTAACATGAATGACGGTTTATTTAGGACAGATCTGTGAAAAAATACTATTTTGTGCCTGTAATTTTTGTTTTGCCAATACTGCTTGTTGCATTGAATGTATGGTTTAAAACTTTCAACTAAAAAAATGTTGCATTATATTTTTCTCACAGTTGGTTGACAAACATCTCATCCCTTCCTGTTCATCAAGAGTCATTGTCAAAACAACTTGTGACTATTTTTAATGTCATCAGCATTAGTTATGTGATGCACTGCACTAATATTTGACTCTCGTATATTAACACTTCATGCTATGTTGGTTAAATTGTGGGCTGTTTTTGTTGTGCATTTGCATCATTAATAAGGAGGGAAAAATTAGAGTGTGAGAAAAAGCTAGCTAGAAAATATAACCGATAGTAAGACCAGACGGCGTAGGAGTAGAAGTAGGCCATTCGGCCCATTGAGTCTGCTTTGCCATTCAATGAGATCATGGCTGATCTGATCATTCTCAACACCACTTTCCTGCCTTCTCCCCATAACCCTTGATTCCCTTACTGATTAAAAATCTGTCTATCTCCGAGTTTCTATAAATACTTACATAAGAAAAGAGTTAACAACAGGAGCGTTGGTCCTATCAAAAGTGAGTCTGAGGTATTAATAATGGAAAATAAGGAGACGTCAGATGAATTAAACAGGTATTTTGCATTGGTGTTCGCTAAAGAGGGTACAAGTAACATTCCAGAAATAGCTATAAATTAAGAACTGGAAAGGAGGGAAGAACTCAGCAAAATTATAGTCACCAAGGAAGAGGTACTTAGCAAATTGTAGGAGTTTCGGACTCACAAACCCCCGGTCCTGGTGGACTTCGTCCTAGGGTCTTAAAAGAAATGGTCAGCGAGGTAGTTGATGCATTGTTCTTAATTTTTCAAAATTTCCTGGATTTGTGAAGGTACCATTAGATTTGAAAAATAACAAATGTAACTCCTTTATTCAAAAAAGGTAGGGAGGAGGGGTGGGGTAGAAAGCTGGAAACTACAGGCCAGTTAGCTTAACAACTGACATCGTTGGAAGCTAGTTTTAAAGATGTTATGGCAGGGCACTTAGAAAAAATTAACACAATCAGACACGGTCAACATGCTTTTGTGGAGAGGAAATCATGTGTAACCAGTTTGTTGGAGTTCTTTGAAGGAGTCACATGTGCTGTGGATAAAGGGGAACCATTAGATGTACTGTACTTAGATTTTCAGAAGCATTTGATAAGGTACCTCTCAAAGGTTATTGCAGAAAATAAAAGTTCATGGTGCAGGGAGTAACATATTGGCATGGAAAGAAGTTGGCTAGCTGTCAGGAAGTGGAGGGTAGCCAGAAATGGGTCTTTTTCTCGTTGGCAGGATGACACTAGTGATGTGCCACAAGGATCAATACAGGGGCCTCAACTTTTTATATAAATAGCTTGGATGAAGGGGTTGAAGGCATGGTTGCTAAATTTGCTGATACAAAGATATGTAGGAAAGTAAGTTGTGAAGAGAACGTAAGGAGGCTACAAAGGGACATAGGTGTTAACTGAGTGGGCAAAGATCTGGCAAATGGAGTATAATATGGAGACAGGACAGATAAGGTACAGATAGCTCTAGTGGGGGTGGGGAAATACTAAAAGGTAGAAATAAACAATGGGTGGAAATAAGTTAAAATACTATTTTTAAATGTATTTCCACCCATTGCTTATTTCTACCTTTTAGTATTCCCCATCCCCACTAGAGCTATCTGTACCTTATCTGTCCTGTCTTCTACTCTTAATTAGCACATTCCTTGAGATAATACCGCCACCTTCAACACCTCTTTGTTCTTTTGTCTGTGACAGCTTTTGGTTATCGCCACCTATTACTGGCTGCTTGTCCCAACAACCCCACCCCCAGTTTATATTTCACCCCTTTCCAATTTTTACTTAGTTCTGTTGAAGGGTCATGAGGACTCGAAACGTCAATTGTGCTCTCCTCCGCCGATGCTGCCAGACCTGCTGAGTTTTTCCAGGTATTTCTGTTTCTGTTTTTGTCAAGCAGATGCTGCTTGATGGAATTTCAAGAGCCCAATGTTCTGTGCAGATTGGAATCTATAGCTGTTGGGAATGCTTTTTTTCACTGCAGTGTACTCTTAAATTAATAATTCTTATTGTTCAATTTTTACATGAAATTTTGTCTTTCCTGCTATTTTATATTGACTCTAATTATTAGATAATTCAATCTCTTAGTACAGAAAACAACTTTGCATTACATATCAGGAGTACACTGTAACCTGTTTCACTGCACTGTAATCTTTCTCCTGTTGCTATACGTTGGCTTCCAATACAATAACTGATCTCAAAAATCACTTACTTCCATAACATCATTGTTCTCTCCCTCTGTCTCAATCAGACTACAGCTGAAACTCAATTCATGCCTTTTGTTACCTCCAGACCTGTTTGTTCCAATGCAATCTTGGCCAGTATCCCAACATTAGTGCTCTGTAAACCATCTCTATCACTAACCTCCTCCAGTACTACAACTCCCAGTAGAACTCTCTATTTCTCCAGTTATGGTCTTTTATGCGTTGTTCCACTGATGGCTGCGTTTTCAGATACCTAAAACCTACTCAGTGGCGTTTATTTTTTAATTCACATATTTTTTAAATAAAATACGACAGCTGAGGTTATTCCCCTACAGCCATAGATAAACCTGTAAGCCAATGCTCGAATGAGAGGGCGGTCCTGGCATAACAAGCAGTTGGAATCTACTTCTGTTGTGAAACTCTGTGGCTTTAGCTAGTTGAACTCAACGCTACCAATGTGTGAGGATCTCTGCTGTCAATGTGTACTGAAGCTTTCAGGAGTTGGCCATTTGGGATGTGATCATACATGATGAGTGTGCGCAACAAATATTGGGTGAAGAGGAATCACAGAGGTAGGTATAGATTTCGCAGTAGCTTGTGTTGGAGGCTCTTTAATGATGAGTTTCTGTGCAAAAAACATTCTGCTGGTCAAAAATAAAGTTTAAAAAGTATAGGTGAGAAATCGATCCCTTGAGCTTTGATAAAATATACGCAATCTGTCCCTCTATTTATAAAGAAGTGATAATGTGTTATTGTGGGGCAACTGATTATAGTATACAGCAGGGGGCATATCCTTCTGCATTTTCTGTAAAGCTAACAGACAGCATTCTGTTTAAAAATGTATCAGCAGTTCAATGATAGCTAATAATGTGGAAAACCTACTTTTTTTTTATTATTGGAGTATGCAGTGAAATGATAAGGTGCAAGTTTGCCAGTGATCGATTTGTGTTTTGAAATTTTTGAGCATCCTTAAAAACTGCACTGCTGAGCAGTCCACATGAAAAAAAGATATTGTGTAACTATACAATACCACAAGTAGGAAAGGACGTGACTCAATGATTGCTGTATAAATTCAGACTATTATTGTATCTTTGAGATATTTTACTCAAATTACATAAACCTGTTTGCACTTCTTGATTCCAAGTAAAAAGTCATTATAAAATTGAATTTTGCAATCTACAAATGTTGATAACGGTAGGTTTGATACATATTACTTAAACTTTAAAACTATGAGAAATATCTTTCCGTTGAAATGTATTCCTATGATTGAGATATTTTATAAGCAGTTTGCGATTTCAGTTAGCTGTTTTCGGTATGTCCAAACATTTGACTCATTTAGTGCAACAGCTTATTAATAAAACAGGTAGATATACAGTGCAATGCTTTTGTAAAGAAATCAACGTGGTAGTGGTGACTAATTTATGTAATAGTATTTGAATTAATCAAATTTTGCTTTGGTATGGAAATTGCCACATCGCGACTGCTATAATTTTCAAACTTTTTGTGTAATTTGATGACAACCAATTATTTCTCTAATTATTCAATGCCTATTTTAAAATTAGGTCATGCATTATTAACACTTTTTTTGTTTTTGTGGGATTAATTACCCCTTTAAGTGTGCATAAGCATCTCTCTCTATTGGAGCTGCCCTGCTAGCACATCATGGCATGTGACAGCAACAACTTGCGTTTAAACAGCATCTTCAAGGTGGTAAAACATCCCAGGGCAAAAGTAGCATCCCTTTGTGATCTGGACTGGACAATCTAAAACCAGACCCAGTTAATATTACATGAGGCAAGTAAGTTTGCATCATAAATTAATTTATTCCAACGGTAAATTATAGCTAAAGCGCAGAGTATAAAAATAGATTGCAATGTGAATGGAGTGCATCTCAAACAGAGTGGGAAGTTGATAATTTGATGAGAGTGCAAAATCGAAGTGGAGTGGGCAGGCAGTTCTCCTTTTTATTTTTAACACTTGTAATGATTTATTGTTATGATTTATCCTGGACCAGACTCCCACATTTTTGGTACAATCCAGTTAGGGACCTGTAACTTTTTAAAGTAGTCAAAGTTTGAGATCCCAGGTGATTTCTAAGAGAATAAAGCCACAAGATTCCATGGTTTTTGAACAAACAAAATAAACTTTACCTTACAAAGTCAGAACAGTAAAACAATTTACAATATCTATCTGATACTCTAACATTCAAAATCAACATTAGGTACACATGAATTAACAGATCAAAGACACCATAATGCACAATAAATGGCAGATGCAACCAAGACAAATCCTACGAATTTCTCAGCAACCCACTCAGACGTCAGTTAACACTGTGAGTCAACCAATCTCGTTAAAACTCTGCCTCCCTTATGAGGGACTTCCAGTCTTCACCTTCAAAGATCTAGCCTCTGAATTCCCACCAAAAATCGCTCTGACTCGGACTGCCTCAATAACTGCTCACATCCCAAGGTTTCAATCTCGTCTCCTGAGAGTGCGTTCCCTAGATTCCCAAGTCTGTACTCCAGCACCGGCTCATCATCAAAACTCCAGCTCTTCAGTCACCCCAAGCAAAACACCACTGCTCCAAAGGGTTACGGCTGCAAAATGGAGATGACTCCAAACTGAGCCATCAACCTTCCACTGCCTTTTAAGCTCTCCAGGACTTCTCCTGAGCCCTCATTACCTGGAGTCTGCCAACTTAGCTCCTCCAAGCTATCAGCTTTAATTGCATGGAGCTTCTTCTCTTGCTCCTCTCTCTCTCTCTCTCTCTGGTTAAAACTGACTAACCCTTGAACTGATCTGAGTCACCTATCAAAACACCCCAAGTGGGCCTTATCCTTGTTACATATGACCCAGTCCAGTAACAAGTATGGGAACATCCTGTGCCTTGAATGTTACAATTGCCATAGGTGTGACCTTACAAAATATATATATATATATATATATATATACGGGGACAAAAAAAGATTCGTGCCAGTTTATATAAATTTGAGGCAAAAATTATTTAAAACTAGGGATCCATGACTAATACTGTATTCAAGGAAGGGATCGTGTGAGAGGAGATGTGGTTAATCAAACAGAAACTAGGCAATAAAGCAGGGTAGCAACTTGAGTAATGATAACCGGAGTGTGACAGGAAAGGACAGATCGTATAAACTTGCACCAGCTGATTAAGGCCAGAGATTGCAAAAATGGTAAAAAGACATAGTAAAAGGCTTTGTACCTGAATGCACAGTATTCATAGCAAAATGGATGAATTTTTAGCAGATAGAAATAAATATTTATGCCATTGCAGCGACGTGGTTATTAGGAGACCAAGGCTGGGTCTTGAATGTTGAACGGTATTTGACATTTCACAGAGGCAGTAAGCTAGGAAATCAAGGATGTCATTGAGAGTACAATATTGAGAGATGAATTTGGCTCAAAAGAGCAGATGGAGAATTGGTTTGGGTAGAGATAATTAAGCAAAGTTAAAGAATAATTGTGCAAGTAGTTTATAGGCCCCCACACAATAGTTATGCCGTAGGACAGATATACTGGAAGAAATAAATGGGGCACGTAAGAAAGATACAGCAATAATCATGGGTGACTTTAATCTACATGTGGATTGGGCGAATCAGATTGGCAAAGGTAGTTTAGAAAATGAATTCATGGTGTATTCGGGACACTTTTTCTTAGAGCAGTTGGTTCTAGAGCCAACAAGCTATTCTAGATCTAGTAATGTGCAATGAGACAGGATTAATCGCTAACCTCGTGGTAAAGGAGCCTCTAGATGACAACAATCATAAAATTAGAATTTCACATGCAATTTAAAGGGGAGAAATGTGGTCTAAGACTACTGTTTTAAACTTAAACTGTTTTAAACCTATATGAGTATGAAAGCAGAGCTGGCTAAAGTGAACTGGGAAACTAAGTTAAAAGGTATGCCAGTAGAGATGCAGTGGCAGACTTTTAAGGAAATATTTAATAACTCTCAGCAAAGATTTATCCCAGTGAGAAAGAAAAACTTTTTGAGAAGATAGCATAATCTGTGGCTAAATAAGGAAGTTAAGGATTGTATCAAATTGAAAGTATTGCTACAAATCAGCAAAGATTAGTGGTAGGTCAGATCATTGGGACAGATTTTAAGCAGAAGCAAAGAATGACTTAAAAAAGAGGGGGAAAGTAAAGTGAGAGAAACCTTACTAGTAATATAAAAACTGATAGTAATGGTTTCTACAAGTATTTAAATGAGAGAATAGCAACTAAAGCTAGCGTTGGTCCTCTAGAGAGTGAGTCTAGGAAATTGATGATGGAAAACAAGGAAATGGCAAAGGTGTTGAACAGGCCCTTTATGTCTCACTGTAGAAGGCTTAGAAAGCTTCTCAAAGACACTTGAAAATCCGGAGGTGAAAGCGGGGGAAGATTTTAAAAGGATCATCATCATCACCAGGGAAAAGGTACTGGGAAAACTGTTAGGCCGAAAGGTGGACTAGTCCCTAGGACTAGATGGCCTGCATCCTAGGGTCTTAAAATAAGTGGCTGCAGAGATAGTAGAGGAATTGCTTATGATATTTGAATTCTTTCGATTCTGGAAGGTTCCCAGTGATTTGGAAAATAGCAAACATAACACCTTTTATTCCAGAAAGAATGAAGGCAGAAAGCAGGAAACTTTTTTTTTATTCATCCACAGGATGTGGGCTTTGCTGTCTAGGCCAGCATTTATTGCCCATCCTAGTTGCCCTTGCGAAGGCGGTGATGAGCTGCCTTCTTAAACCGCTGCAGTCCATGTGATGTATGTACACCCACAGTGCTGTTAGGAAGGGAGTTTCAGGATTTTGACCCAGTGACAGTGAAAGAATGGCGATATAGGCCAGTTAGCTTAACATCTGTCGTAGAGAAATTGCTAGAATCCACAATTAAGGATAATATCTTATAGCAAGATACTTAGAAAATTGTAAAGAGATCAGGCATAGACAACATGGTTTTGTGAAAGGGAAATTAACTGTTTAACTAATATATTGGAGTTATTTGAGTAAGTAACAAGCAAGGTGGATAAAGGGGAACCTGTAGGTGTGGTGTAGGTGAATTTCCAAATGACATTTGATAAGGTGTCACATCAAAGATTATTTCATAAAATAAGAGCACATGTGATAGGGGGTAGCATATTAGCATGGGGAAAGGATTGGTTAGCTAACAGGAATCAGAGAGTAAGGATAAATGGGTCTTTTTCAGGTTGGGAAGCTTTAAATAGTGGGGTACCACGGGGATCTGTGATGGGACCTCAACTATTTACAATCCACATCTATGACCTGGATGAAGGGATCAAATGTTTCGGTAGTTAAATTTGCTGATGACACCAAGGTGGGTAGGAAAGTTCAAGAGCAGATAGAGAGTCTGCAAAGAGATTGAGATAAGTTAAGTGAGTGGGGGGAGAAAACTAGGCAGATGGAATATGCTGGAAAATGTGAACTTGTCCACGTTGACAGGAAGAATAGAAAAAATGTTTTCTTTTTTAATGAAGAGAGATTGCAGAACTCAGTGGTACAGAAGGGTCTGAATGGCCTGGTATATGAGCCTAAAAAGTGTGTATGCAAGTACAGCAAGTGATTAGGAAGGCAAATGGCACATTGTTATTTATAGTAAGGGGAATGAAATATAAAAGTAGAGTTTTACTGCAGCTGCACAGGGCTTTTGTGAGACTACATCTGGAGCAGTGTGTGCAGCTTTGGTCTCCTTATTTGAAAAAGGATATTAGAAGTTCAGAGAAGGTTCACGCAACTCATTCCTGGGATGAGAGGCCTATCTTTTGAAGAAAGGTTGGGCCTGTACCCATTGGAATTTAGAAGAATGAGAGGTGACCTTATTAAAACACATAAGATCCTGAATGGATACTGAGAGCATATTTCCCTTGTGGGGGAGATGAGAATTAGGGGGTGCAGTTTAAGAATGAGTTCTCCCTTTCAAGACAGAGGTAAGGAGTAATTTTTGCTGAGGGTCATTATAATGTGGAATTCTTATGCCCAAAAAGCAATGGAGGCTGGGTCATTGAATTTATTCAAGGTTGAATTAGAAAGATTTTTGATAGACAAAGGAGTTGAGCTTTATGGAGGACAGACAGGAAAATGTTGAAACCATAACTAGATAGACCTGATCTTAACAAATGGTGGAGCAGACTCGAAGGGCTGAATGGCTTACTCCTGTTCCCAAGTAAATTAAGTTATACAAAATACATTACATCTAAAAACTAGATTTAAAATATATTTCCCATTGTGGAAATTAAAATAAAATTTAAATTCTTGAGCATACCTACATTTCTGTGCATGAAATTATTTTTTTGTATAACAAAACATGTGAATGGCCTTCTGACGTTAAATTAATGCCTACCTTTATTCCACAACTACAAATGGGTCCGGGGAATTCCAGCAGTTGTAATGTAATTTAAATGTAATATATTTTATGCCATAACGGTCTACCTCTATTTTGTGGACCAGGAGAAGGCATACGACTGTGTTCCTCGGGATATTTTGTTGGAGGTGCTGCTGGAATATGAGGTGCTGGTGCCACTTTTGTGTACTATCAGGTCCCTCTATTCATGGAGCTAGAGTTGTGTCTGCATTCTCGGTGTTAAGTTAAGCGCCGGGCGCTCCACTGGTCCATGGTGGTGAAGCAGGAGCTGAGTTTTAGGACGAAGCTCTCGGTTTACCAGTCGATCTACGTCCCCACCCTCACCAATGGTTGCAAACTGTGGATAATGACCGAAAGATTGCAGGTACAAGCAGCAGAAATTAGGTTTCTCCGCTTGGTTACTGGGCACACTGTCTGGGAGAGCCTCAGAGTAAAGTCATTGCTCCTCCGGATTGAGGGCATCAGTTGAGGTGGTTTGGGCATCTGATGAGGATGCCCCTGGTAGGCTCCTACTGGATCTGTGCTGGGCACAGCCCACTGGGTGGAGACCTCGAGGCCGCCCCAGGACACGCTGGGGGGATTACATCTCTCAGGTGGCCTGGGAACGGCTCGGAATCCCCCAGGAGGAGCTGGAATCTGTGGCTGAGGAAAGGGAAGTCTGATCAACCGTGCTCGGCTTACTGCCATTGCAACCCTCACCAGGAGAAGTGGTGTGAAGATGGATGGATGGATAGTTAACTTTAAAAATCTAAAACTAAAGCAAGTGAACTAATTATTTAAAACTTGAATCAAATTTATAAAACAAAGTTAAGTAAAGATGCAGTACAGGAGATGTGCCACATCTGCAGTATATGTGGGAGTTTGTGGAGAACATGATTCCAGGCATACACATCTGCAATAAGTCTACAACCCGTGGATCTTCGACTCAGTGTTGTGAGCTGGGGTCTGACCGATAAGCATCAGCAAAGGGAGAATTGCCTGGACATTTTAACCCAGGAGACAGTCATACCCTTGAGTTCGGTAGTTTAGATTTGGTTAGTGATCAGGGACAGGAGCAACTGTAGCTCAGTCAGATAAAGGGACTGCTGATGCAATGGTGGAGGAGCCTCAGCCTTTGTCATTGTCGCAACAGGTACAAGGTGTGGATGAGAACAAAGACTACAGGAAGAATGGGCAAATTTACCAAGGCACTGTAGCGCAGGAGGCCTTCAATCCAGGGAGCATAAAGGAACACAGCAGTGGTAGGTGTATTCTAATTGAGGAGGGGTAGATACTGTTCTCCACAGTCAGGACCAGGAATCTCAAAGGCTGTATTGCCTGCTGGCACCAGAATTAAGGATATCCCTTTATGGCTGGAGAAGAACTTGGAGAAGGTTGGGGAAGACCCAATTGTTGTGTCCCACGTAGAAACCAAAGACCTAGGTCAAGCTAGGAATGAAGTTCTGCTGAGAGAGTTTGAGAAGCTGTAATACAAATTAAAAAGCATATCCTCAAAGGTAATAATCTCCTGAATTATGAATTGAGCCAAACACTAATTGGGTACGGGATTAAACTGCTTAGAGGTTGAAATGTGTGAGTGAAAAAGTGGTGTCAGGGTAAAATGTTTCAATGCATGGGCCAATACTGGGAAAACCAGGAGCTGTCTTTTGGGAAAGATGGATTTGGACTAATGTACTAACAACTAAAATAACCAGGGCAGTAGCTAGGTCTTTAAACTAATGTGGGGAAAGTAAGGGTAAATTTATAAGCCTGAAGAGAAAAGTAGAGGCTATATAGCGGAATTCCAATTTGGATAAAATCAAGCAGACCGTTTTCGAAAGGGCAGAGAGAGCATTAACAACATGGAAAAGTAATAAAAAGTTAAAATTAAAGATGATATCTCTGAATGCATAAAATTCAACAAGATAGAAGAATTTATTGGCTTTAATAGAGACAAATGCATTTGATCTGATAGCTATTGCTGAGGTGTGGTTGCAGGTTGCACACCAAATTTGGAAACTAAATATTCCATGGCAATTAACTTTTAGAAAAGATAGCAAAATGGAAAAGGATGCGGTGTAGCTCTGATAAAGGATGAGATAAAGGCGAGGGGAAAAGGATCATAACCCAGAAAATCAAAATGTGGAATCAGTATGAATGGAGATATGAAATAACAAAGGGCAGAACACATCAGTGAGTAATCATAGGTGTTGGACTGAGTATAAATCAGAAAATTAGAGGAGCATGTAGCAAGGCTAATGCAATCATTGTGATCGATTTTAATCTCATAGATAAAATAGGCAGATAAAATAGGCAAAAGTAGTTTGGAGGGCGAGTTAATGGAATGCATTGAACAGGTTTTTTTAGAACAGTATGTCAAGGAGCCAATGATGGAATAGGCTATTTTAGACCTAGTATTGTCTAGTAGACAGGGTTAATCTTGCAGTAAAGGTACCTCGGGCAGAATGGCCAAATTTCATTTGTTTGAGAGTGATGTGGTTAAGCTTGCAACTAAAGTCGTAACTGTAACAAATTGCATAGTGTTAGAGGAGCAAATTGACTGAGGCAGATTGAGAAATTAGATTAAAAGCCAAAACAGTAGATAATCAATGGCAAACATTTTAAGAAATTCAAAGTTCTTAACAAATGTGCATTCCCTTAAGGAATAAAATCTCCACTGAAAAAGTAATGCAGCCATTGCTAACGAGAAATTGAGGATCGTATTAGATTTTAAAAAGTGGTTTACATGGTTGCCAAAAAGTAAGCCTGAAAAGTAAGAGGATTTTAAAAATCAGCAAAGGATGAGCAAGCAATTGATGAAGGAAAAATAGGAAATGAAATTAAATAAAGAAGAAATTATGGAAACAAATTGTAACAACTTTTGCAATTATGTGAAAAAAGAAAGATTGGCAAAGTAACATCAGTCCCTTAGAGACAGACATAAGAGAAATGGGAAATAAGGAAATAGTAGAAGTGTTAAACAAACCTTGTGCTGTCTTCACAGTAGAAGACACAAAGAACATATTGGCAATTGTCGGGGACCAAGGAATTAATAAGAATGAAGCGCTTAATGTAATTAATATTGGTAAAGAGAAAGCACTGGAGAAGTTAACAGGACTGCGGGGCTGCATTAGACTTGATATTCTAGAATCCCCAATAACCTGCAGTAGTCCATGTGAACTGGAAAATAGCAAATAGCACACCACTATTCAAGAAAGGAGGGTGAGAGAAATTGGGAACTATAGGCCAGTTAGCCTGGCATAGGAAAAATGCTAGAATATTAAGGATGTGCTGACAGGGCACTTGGAGAATCACATTATGATTAGGCAGAGTCAACATGGTTTTATAAAAGAGCAGTCATGTTTATTAGAGCTCCTTGAGGGTGTAACTAGTAGGGTAGATAAGTGGGAACCAGAGGATGGTAATGTATTTGGATTTTCAGAAGGCATTCAATAAGTGCCTGAGGATTGGTTGATGGACAGAAAACCAAGAGTAGGAATGAGGTGTCATTATTGAGATGACAGTGTATATATAACTAGTACACTGCTGCAAGGATCAGTGCTTAGGCCTCAGTTATTCACAATCTATCAATGAGTTAGATGAGGAGACCAAGTGTAATATATCCAGGTTTGCTGACAATACAAAACTAGGTGGGAAAGTAAGCTGTGAGGAGGATGCTAAGAGTTTGCAAAGGATTATGGTGATTGGGGAAGATGATGGCAGACAGAGTATAATGAGAGGAGGTGTGAAATTATTCAGCTTGGGTTGGACGAATGGAAAAGGAGAATGTTTTCTCAAAGGTGAGAAACTTAAATATTGATATTTAGAACGATTTGTCCATGAGCTACAGAAGGTTAACATGTAGGCACAGCAAGTATCTGGGAAAGCAAATGGTAGTTGAACTTTATTCAAGGGGGTTGGACTATAAGAGCAAGGAAGTCATGCTGTAATTATTTGGCGCTTTGGTGAGATTACATTTGGAATATGGTGTATTTTTTTTATCTCCTTAAGTAAGGAAGGATATACTTTTTCTAGAGGGAGTGCAATTAAAATTGCATTATTGGGTTGACCCCTGGGACCAGAGCTCTGTCTTCTGTGGAGAAATTGAGTAGAGTGGGCCTCTACTGTCTGGAATTTAGAAGAATGAGAAGTGTTCACATTGAAATATATAAAATTCTTAGAGGGCTTTTAAGGATAGATACTGAGGCTGTTTTTCCCTGGCTGAAGAGCCTAGAGTTACAGGCCATAACCTCAGAACAAGGGTCAACCATTTAAGACTGAGTTGAGAAATTTCTTCACTCCTACGCTGGAGGAATTTGGATGCTTGGTCATCAAGCATATTCAATATTGTGATCAAAAGATTTTTGGATACTAAAGGAATCTAGGGCAATGGCATAGAGTGGGAAAGTGAGTTGATTTAGATGTCAGCCATAATCTTATGGCCATATGGCCTACTCCTGCTTTTATTGTTCTTTTATAGCGTAGTAGATACATTCTGTCATTTTAGTTCAGCTAATGAAGCTATGCTGGTGGTGGTTGAGAGTTTGGAAGGTGATGCCTCAGGAGGCTTGGTGAGTTCCTGCAGTGCATCTTGTAGATGGCACACGCAGCTGCCACTGTGCGTTGGCGGTGAAAGGAGTGAATGTTTGTGGAAGGGGTGGCAATCAAGTGGGCTGATTTGTCCTGGCTGGTGTCAAGCTTCTTTGTTGTTGGAGCTGCACTCATCCAGGCAAGTGGAGAGTATTCCATCACGCTCCTGACTTGTGCCTTGTGGATGGTGGACAGGCTTTGGGGAGTCAGGAGGTGAGTTACTTGCTGCAGGATTCCTAGCCTCTGACCTGCTCTTGTAGCCACAGTATTTATAGATCTAGTCCAGTTCAGTTTCTGGTCAATGGTAACCCCCTAGGATGTTGATAGTGGGGGATTCAGCGATGGTAATGCCATTGAATGTCAAGGAGCGAGACGGTTAGATTCACTCTTGTTGGAATTGGTCATTGCCTGGCACTTGTGTAGCACGGATGTTACTTGTCAATTGTCAGCCCAAGCCTGAATATTGTCTAGGTCTTGCTGCATTTGGACATGGACTGTTTCAGTTCTCCCTGGTGTGCTGGCCATTATTTTTTGCTCCACAGGAATAAAAAGAAAAAACACTCTGAGATTTTGTAGTTCTGTTTGGGTGAATAGAACAACTAAGCAAAGTTCTCTCAATGTCCTGACCAACACCTACCCTCAAGCACCACTAGAAACAAATTAACTAGCCAGCATTATGGCTCGTATACCAGTGTTTCAGAGCAATGGATTTTTTTGCACTGCAGTTAATGATTACATAATTAATCTGTGAAATCACATCTTTTAAAATGCCTGTAGGTTTCCTTTACAGGAACTGAAACTGTTGTGTTGTGAAAAGATAGTTGCATTAGATTGTATCAGTTGAATGGTTACTTGTTGAGTTGACAGATTGTAAATTGGGAGTGCAGTTTAAAAAATAAAAATTCTTAACTTGCTTAACTCAACTTCGTGTCACCTATTTTTTATTTTGACAATTTTATTTTCATCCTAATAATTTTGTTCGGGGGCAAATGCATTAAAAATTTCCAGAATTGTTCAAATGCAGGAAATACATGAAAGTTAAAGATGTGAAGCTGTTCACTTTGGCAGGAGAGATTTAAAAAGTAGAGTATTACTTAAACTGAGAATGGCTGCAGAATTCTGACATGCAGAGGGATCAAGGTGTTCTTGTGCATGAGTCATAAAAATTTAGTATGCAGCTACAGCAAGTAATTAAGAAGGCTAATGGAATGCTACCCTTTATCATGAGAGGAATTGAACAGAAAAATAAGGATGTTATGCTTCAGTTATACAGGGTGTTGGTGAGACCACATCTCGAATATTGTGTGCAATTTTGGTCTCCTTATTTAAGGAAGGATGTAATTGCATTGGAGGCGGTTCAGAGGAGGTTTACTAGATTGATACCTGGAATGAGCGGGTTGTCTTGTGAGGAAAGGTTAGACAGACTGGGCTTGTTTGCACTGGAGTTTAGAAGAATGAGGGGTGATTTGATTGAAGTATGGAAGATCCTGAACAATATTGACAAGGTGGATGTGGAAAGGATGTTTCCTGTTGTGGGTGAGCCCAGAACTAAGGGGCACTGTTTTAAAATTAGGGGTTGGCCTTTTAGGACAGAGATGAAGAGATATTCTTTCTGAGGCAACTTTGGAACTCTGCTTCCGAAGGCAGGGTCATCGAATATTTTTAAGGCAGAAGTAGATAGATTCTTGCTAAGCAAGAGAATCAAAGGTTGTCGAGGGTAGAAGGGAATGTGGAATTCAAAACACAAACGGATCAGCCATGATCTTATTGAATAGCAGATCAGGCCCAAGGGGCCGAATGGCCTATTTCTCCTATTTCGAATGTTTGTATGTATGTCCTGCTCCTAATTCATATGTTTAATTCTTTTTCCCTCTGGTCAAAACAAATCTCTGGAATCCATAGAAGGCTGCAGGATGTGTTTTCTTTGATTAAAGACCACCTCCCTCCCACATTTGGCTGTGGTAGCTCAAGAAGTCAAGCAGCCTTTTCTCTATAACCATCAGAACTACTGTCTATATATGATCACTGAATTGTAGGAAAGCCTGTAACCTGACCTCAAAATAGCTCTCTCTCCCATCTTCCCCATGGCAATGTGCAACATATTAACCTTGTATCTGGATAGAAATGCTGTTGTCTTTCCTTGATCCCAACTCCCCTTCATCTTAGAAGTAAATGGGCTGTTTACATCCCTGGTACCTTCAACATCTTTCTGGCACTTTGGGATACTCGGACTACTTATTTTAAACTCAGACTGCTGCCATTGTCTCCAAGCGTGAATACCTTGCAATTTTTTCTCAGTACAACAATCTAAGCCTTCTTTTGATCTCTAACAATCAAATCACCCAGACTTGCTGTCAGACTGTAGAACAGTTCACAGGATCCCCTTCATTTACCCTAAATTTAAAGCTACAGCCCCAAGATTCAATTTTGAGGTTTGTAAGATTATTGTATCAAAGACCAAATGTAATGGGGCAAGTAAAGAAACAAAAGATATCTCTAAAGGGGACATGAATGCCAGTACAATTGCTGTCCAAACAAAGTAAGTGAAATTAGAAAGAAACAAGAGGGTAACTAAATAAACAAAGAAATCTAAAATTGTTGAACTGAATGTTGAGTACAGAAGGCTGTAAAGTACCTCGAGTTTGCCTTAAGATTCACTGGAACAATGTAGCAGGCCAAGGACAGAAAGATCAGAATGGTAGTTAGGTAGAGTATTAAAATGACAGACAACAGCAAGCTCTGGGTCATGCTTGCAGACTCAGCAGCAGTGACTCGATTTTAAAATTACCATTTTAGTATTTAAATCCCTCTATACCTTTGCCTCTTCATGTCTCTACATTTCTCCAAGCTTATAACCCTCCCTGAGATAGCTACACTCCTCTAACTCTGGCCGCTCTTGAGCATCCCCAATTGTATTGGTCCACCATTGGTACTACGTTGTAGTACGTTACATTTCTCTCATGCAAAGTTGACCAGTAACTTATATAGATATCATCTGCAGTTAGTCATTTTGAGGTTCTCCTATTTGTGATCCAGCAGCCTAAACTGGGTTAATGCTTTTTTGCTATTTATTAAATAGTTACTAACACAGTTAACAACAGACTGATTGATTCTTGCCCAAATGAATAAAAGAAAATTCTCCCTTTTTACTATATTACTCCTTGATGTCATATGATTCCCCAGCAAAAGGTACGGATATATAAAATGCTCCAAGGTCTTTGAAGCTGTTCTGGAGCAAGCCAATAGGAGATAACACTTTTGAATTAGTGGTAGGGTTAGCAAGGTGTTGAAATTCTAGACCACACGTTGGAACACCATCTAGCCCAATTCTGTGTTGCTATTTAATCTTTGCTCTAGCTAAATTTTATACAGGATCAAAATTTAATGTTCCGGTAATTTGATTAATTTCAAAATTGACAATCTGCTTTTAAAAAAAAATGTTTTTATTTTTCAGCGGCTGCCAGAATTATGTTTCTGCAATGGGGCTGGTTGACATTGATAGTACATCTATATATACAAATCAGTGTATGTTTAAGGACGGGTAAGTAAAGAATTATGTGCTACATCTCAAGTTTATCATCTTCATTTTTGAAATTCACTTCAGACAATAAATTGTAATGATTTGTTTGCACTAAGCTGGGGAAAATTTAGAGCAGTGACTTTCAGAAATCGTGATATTGAATTAGTTTTGTACATGCATATGCTACTATGCACACACAATAGTCTATGATACTAACTTAGTATAATGACTTCATGTCATAAATATTGCAGGGAATGGCATAATTGCTTTTTGGAGTGCGTTGCAACCAATGTACACTAAGTGTTCAAATAATACCTTTTCTCATTCCTGATTTTTCTCATGTTTTTATTGTCTAGGAAGTCAGCCTTTTTGGTATTTTACACATTGGATTTAAATACATTGCAATAATTATCTAAACAGAATTAGCTCTCAATGACAATGCTAGAAATGCATGTTTATGAATCTGGAAGGGAGAGAGAAATGTAGAAAGGAGGCCCCAAATGTCCTTAGTACCCTGCCCCAATTTAGCTCTGTCCTGACTATAGAATTTCAAGTACTTGAGATGATATGGTCATTATACAAATATGCCATAGCATACAGGGCTACAGGCAAAGTGCTGGAAAATAGGATAATATTAGGTACTTGATGGCTGACACGGACACAATGGGCCAAAAGGCCTGTTTCTGTGCTGTATAACACTGACTCAATAATGACTAATATTGGATGTGATTCTGCAATTGGATAGCATTTGCTGAACAATCCTGAGTGTGATAAGAATTACACTAAATCAATTTAAAATTGTCATTTGGGCTCAATATGACTCATTACCCTTGCAAAAAGCTGCATATACTCATATACAGAGACCTGTCCTCTGCAAGTATTGAACCTTTGTTGAATTAAACAAAAGCATGGGTGACAGTAGACCCCGGTACATTCTCCAAGGCAATGTCACAACCAAACACAATCAACATGTCAACCAATCAACACCCCTTTTCTCATGTAGTATAAGTTGCTCCCTTTGAAATTTGACATTCTTGTGTCTATCCTGATGAGTGCAAGCCTAAAAACATCAACGGTGTATCTCTTTTTTTCAGAAAAATCGTTTTATTGGGGCATGTGGGGAGAATTTTTTTACAGGCGGGAGAGACGGGTTTGTGTGTGCAGAGAGTTAAATCCTCTAAAAGTGATGTCAGGTTGGGATCCCAACATCATCCCGTCCACTTCTGGGTTTTATCTCAGCAAGGAACCCCCTTGCAGTTGTCAATTATGCTATTTAAATACTCTAATAAGTAATTAAGTATTGTTTTAATGAAGTATTCTGACTTTAACAGTCAGAGGACCCATTCCCCAAACTGTCAGCAACTCACCAGGGTTAACTTGATGAGTGCACAGCAGGTAGTGCTTCTTTAGTGAAACTGACAAGTTGGGAATA
Organism: Carcharodon carcharias; assembly: GCF_017639515.1. Lineage (NCBI taxonomy): Eukaryota > Metazoa > Chordata > Chondrichthyes > Lamniformes > Lamnidae > Carcharodon > Carcharodon carcharias. Next base: position 177,812,586 of record NC_054467.1, read on the forward strand.
CTTTGTTCATTGAAACCAAAGACCTGCAGCCATAGCCAGATGAGAGTTTGGTTCTCTTATGACTCCTTCTCGGAGAGTGCTTTCAATGCTTAACAGCTTATTGCAGCTCTTGAAAAGCACTAATGGTAGCAGCAGCTGCTGCAGACATAGTTTTCCTGTCAGTTTGAATTGAGAACTTCCACATACCTTCTAAAAGTTTCACCAAAATACCTTGCCCAATGTCTTTATTTAATGAAGTAGATATTAAAGAGAATCATTGAATTCAAAAGCTTGCATTTTTTTTTCTGATCAGTCTTCACAAGCTTGATACCAAGCTGGAGCCAAATTGAAAATGATTAATTCAGATGATTTACTTCATCAGAAGATATGATTTTGATTTTCTACAATAAGCAATAAGATGTGCTGACTCTGTCTCTTGTACTAGATTTACCTTCTTGAGATACAACCTAATCAGTTATGAAAAAGATGATTTAAAAGATTGAAAATCGGTGAAAAGGTCTTGCTCTGATGTCTTCACTTTTCAGATTATTCCCCCTTACCTTTCATGTGCACTTTATTTCATGTCTTTTAAAAAAAAATCAGCTTGGACCAATCAACTACAAGTGTATAAATACTGTTAAGAGATTTATTTTGTGACTTTTAGATGTAGTTGCTAAAATAATTTCATTTCTTTCCTCTAGTAGATAGTTTAATTGAGAGACATGCCTACATCATACCGGAGTCACCAGTAATAGCATTTGGCTCGCAACTGGAAGCATCCTGCATCCTTAATGATTCCTTCGTAAAAAAAAGTAAAGTGGATGCGAACCAGGTATTCTGGAAGTTAAAGGAAAACAAAATACCAGAAAAATACTACCACACAGTCAATAATACAGTGTCTAATGTAAAGCTGACCATTTCCAGTGTTGGGAGTGCACTTCTGACCTGCAATGTACAACTCAATGAAGATCAAGTATCAACTGTCTTCGGAATACAAATTAGAACAGGATGTAAGTTTTTTTTTTCCCAGGGGCAAGAGAGATAAAAAGGGAATCTTCGCTTCATCAAACCATCTAGCCTTCTAATTTTTAGATATGACAAATAATATCCCAGAAGTAGGCATTATGTAAACTGAGACATTCCAGAAGTTAAGTTGACCAGAATAAAAAGATTGTGAGGATGGAGACAGGATTAAATAGACAATGTCAAAGTCTTGTGTATACAATAAAGTTTAGTTATTACAGTTTTATTATATATTTTGAGCATTCAGTAATTGTCCAGATACTATGGGAAAGGCTTAGCTTATCTGTATAAGGACAATTAGTGTGGCTGCATTCCATTTTTGGTGGTGGGCTGGAATCTGTGATTTTTGTTTTCTCCCTTCCCCTTCCCCACATTGACAAAGCATGTCCTGGGATTCCAAACACCAACAGCAGTATGGGTGTCCACAGAAAGACCTACCCCATTTATTTGGCAATAATGCCTTAGAGTCATAGCATTTGCCAACCAATCAAGCTAAAGCGTGAAAGAAACCAATTCATTTGCACTATTTCCAGTGTCTGAAGTTGAAATTGTAGCAGTTTAGGGAAATTTTCTGAAGGGATCACTAAGGACCCATGCACTTGAAAGTAAGCAGCTTGGCCTACTCCATTACTTCAAATTCAGAGAGCTGAGGAAAGAAGAGGATTTTATGGGTTTCTTCCCTTTCCCAACCCTTTAAAAACGCACAGATTTTGGTGTATCTGGAACTTACAAATTTCTTAAAATGGCAAATTCAGTGTTTGTGCTTCATATTATCCAAGTGCTGTCAGAGATGGTTCATAGCAAGAAATTGCTGAGGTTTTGTCGAGCAAGGAAAGTATTTTATATTTCTGCTTTATGTTCACAAAGCACCATCCACGGTTGCCATCTCCGTTCTTACAGCTTTTGATGAATCTGTTCCCTGTTTAGAAAAGTGAGTCAGCAGAGTAACTTAAACAAGTGCAACAGTCACAGTCCAGTAGGCTCATTCCAAAAATAAATATTGTTTCTATCCTGAATAAACAGTTAGTATCAGTTGGCTGTTTAACTATTTGCTAGCTCGTAATATGACAGTGCTCTGTTTTCAAGCGTGGCTGGGGTGGTGAGTTGTAGCAGCGAAATCAGTATTTAAAATAAAATACTTTTCCTGGCCTTACTAAACCTTTTATAGATGAGGTCAAAGTTCATCTTAAAGATTCAAGTGAGAAATGAGTAGCCAATAAAAAAGGATTGTGAATGTATTTGATTGTTTTGCACATTTTTCTAACTTTTAAAAACTACTTTGATTTAAATTTTACACAATGGAATGAACAGATGTCTTCAAACTACAGATGTGATCTGTGTTCAACCTCTCAAGCCTCAACAGTTCTGCCTACCAAACTGTTATGTTTGGGATTTTATTTTCTACTCATTGATTCTTTTCTTTCTTAAATTTTGTGAGTATAGAGCTTTAGAAACAGAGAATTCTTTTGTTATGAATTATGATGGAATGCATTTTTGTGGATTTTTTTCTTTAGTGCCACCAGAGAAGCCAAAAAACTTGTCATGTATTACATATCATGAAAGAAATATGACTTGCTCCTGGAATCCGGGAAATAATACATGCTTGCCAACTAGCTACCAGTTTAAATTGTCGTAAGTATGTAGTTGCTTTGTCAACAAGTGGTTTTACAGGTCATCCTCCTGAAAGTTAATGGCTGATTTTTATTCTTTATTCAGTTTTTAACCATGAAGAGAAATCAATTAAAATTTATTTCCTATATGTTTGGGAATTGCCTCAATTTTCATTCATTTGGAATTTAGCTTAGCTGACCAGTATTTGCATCATAGAATGCATTGAAAATATTACCATAACCATAAGACTGTAAGATATAGGAGCAAAAGTAGGCCATTTGGCCCATCAAGTCTGCTCTGTCATTCAATGAGGTCATGGCTAATCTGATAATCCTCAATTCCATTTTCCTGCCTTTTCCCTATAATCCTTGATTCCCTCACTGATTAAAAATCTGTCTCTCTCTGCCTTGAATATACTTAACGACCCAGCTTCTACAGCTCTCTGCAGTAAAAAATTCTGCAGATTAACTGCCCTCTGAGGGAAGAAATTCCTCCTTGTTTCCATTTTAATTGGGCGACCCCTTACTGTGAGATTATGCCCTCTAGTCCTAGACGCTCCCACAAGGGGAAACAACCTCTCATTCTTCTAAACTCCAATGAGTACACTGACATCCAACTGGAATCGATGATCTTTTAGCTCTTAATTGCATAAATCACTGCTGCCCTTTAAAGCTTCATATGTACTCCAACAAAAAAAAGTCTACCATGAAGGAACATGGTTCCCTAACCACAGAGACGCCATCTCTCTTCCTAGCAACTATCTGAGGCTGAATCAGACTGTTCGCAACTTTGGTGTCATATTTGACCCCAAGGTGAGCTTCCAACCACATATCCACACCATTGCCTACTTTGACCTCCATAACATTGCCCAACTGTGCCCATGGCTCAGCTCATCTGCTGCTGGAACCTCATCCGTATTTTTGTTATCCCGATGCTCAACTATTCCCATGATCTCTAGGCTTGCCTTCCATCTTCCACTCTCCATAAATGTGACGTCATCTAAAACTTTGCCCATATCCTAACTCACAACTGGTGCTGTTCATCAATCAGTCCCATTTTTGCTGACCTACACTGGCTCCTGGACTGGCAATGCCTCAACTTTAAAACTTTCATCCTTGTTATAAAGTTATTTCATGACTTTGCCCTTCGCTATCTCTCTAACCGTCTCCAGTCTTACAGATCTTCAAGACCTCCTTTAATTCTGGGCTGTTGCACATCCTGTTTTAATTGCTCCACAGTTAACGACTGCTCTTTCAGCTGTTTAGGTCCTGAACTCTAGAATTCCCTCCTTAACTGACACTCTCCCCTCTTTTAAGACCCTCCTTAAAACCTAGCTGTTTGAGCAAGGTTTTGACATCTGTCCTAATATCTTATATGGATTGGTTCAGATAATGCTGGTGAATGTTCCTGTGTTGTGCCTTGGGCCAATTAACTACATTAAAGATACTATTTATATGCAAGTTGTTGTTGTTGTTAAAGGGAAGCATTTAAAAGAATGAAATCTGAACAATATCCTTTGCCCCATCAAAAATATGAATGTAGTCAGTGATATTCCTGCAGGTAGGTTTGAATTATGTATGTTTAGGGGGCACATTGTTCAAACAGCATTGTTGAATAAATAGACACTTGCAGTAAGCCTAATTGATCTTACTATATTTTTTATATAAAATATTAAGTGTTGAAACATCCTAATTTTTGCTTTTCAGAATTGCACCTGACAAGTTGAAGTCATATCAGCTGCCAAATAACATGAACGACTCGTACACCATTTTCTACCCAAATATTTCTTATTTTGTTCGCAATGAAATCTGGGTGGAGGTACTTAATGACTTGGGCCGTGCAAAATCTGATCCACTATATCTGGATCCAGTTGATGTTAGTAAGTATGCATCAATGTATTATGGGAAAAACCTTATGAGCAATAGAGATTAACTCAAAAACAATATTTCCAGTGTTGAAACTAAAGTCACTCCTTGGCTATCATTTGTCAAAAAGTAGCTTATTATCCATAAATGTTTCCAAACAGGTTTAGACAGGTCCCTTTCCCAAGCATTAACTCCTTTGTTCCCTCCACGGCTGTTTGTTTAGCCTGCTGAAGATGTCCAGTATTTTCTGTTTCAATTTCAGATTTCCAACATTTGCAAGTTTTCTGCTGCTTCCCTATTTTTATGACATCTGTTCACACTCAGATGTATAGATTTAAGTCTAAAAACTTAAATGATGTGTAAAAGATTAATGGAAAAGTTGGTGACGCTTTAACCTTGATGTATTTAGCATATTTTACCATTTTTTAGTATATGTGCTGGCAACTTCAAGTGTCATTGGGCCAGTTAACTATATTAAATATACTATTTTTGTGTATCTTTACTATTTTTGATTCCTTTTATGCTGTTTAATTGGAACACCAACAATTATTTTTCCTAGAATTGGCTAGTTATGCAGGCTCAGCTGGATGTTAAGTTTTCCAGGACCCATCATTGTTACGATCTCAGTATAGACCTTTTTTTTTAAAAGAGGAAACCGGAAATCCCAGTTATTTACCAAAAGAATAAAGTCATAAGACTCCAACGTTTAAAGCAGAAGAATTTTCAAAATACAAGAGTCAAACCAAGCAAACACCAAGTACTATCTTAGATAACCTCCATATTCTAACACCAAAATCAACAGAAGTTAAATATGAATTGTGGTTGATTGTTAACTATAGATTACACATTAAATTACAGATATAACTAAGACAGATCTTAAGAATTGATTCAGCAGTCTACTCAGTACTTAGGTCATCAAACTCAGTCACAATGTCCTTCAAAACCCTGTCTTCCTTACAAAAAATTTCAGCTCCTCTCCTAGGAGCTAAACTGATCTCCAGTAAACAGTAGCGCACACCCAACCTGTGTTCCAGGAACGCGCTCTTTATCAAAAATGGCACACATCTGCAGAACCTTCTCAAATCTAATTGAGAGGTTCTGGATGACGTAGATTCACCAATGTTGTCTTCAAGTAACAGAAACAGCAAATAAGTATTTGCTTATTCTCAATTTCTGGATTTAACATCTGTCTTCAGCTCAGTAAGGCACCACTGGACTCCTCAACTGCTACTACTGAGCTTGCATGGCCCTGCATCAATTTGTGTAGCCTCAAGCAGTTTTAGTCTCTCTAAGTTTTGGTTTTCAGTTCCAGTTTTAGCTTCCTTAGAAACTGGGAACCGTCTCCCTTCCCGCTCTCAAACAGCAGGAAAAGTTTATCACCATACAGCAATAATGTTGAAAGGATGAAGTTCTGCAGGCCTTTTAGCTAGAACATTTAATATGGAAGTAGCCATACATAATATGATGTATCGAGCTACTGTCGTTTATTTTGCTAAAGTTGGAAATTTGCAGAACAGTTTTATTTTAACAAAACTCCTAAAATGTTTAGATGCATGCATCATGTTGGATTAATGCTAGCTTACATTTGCCCTTTGATGGAATTTATCTTGTTCTTCCAGCTCTTTATTCTATCCTCTTTCCTTCCCCCAACATCCCACCCTCCATGCACCCCTGCGCCGCCTTCCCCACAATCAATGACTGGGCTTTAAGCCATTTTTCTCTACACCATGGAACTCCCTCCCTCTTTCTACATCTTACTGCGTCTTCAGAATCTCTCTTAAGACCTTCTACATTGATGGTACTTTTTGCCGCCTTCCCTCAGCCCCATCCACCTGTTATTTCAGTTTGACGTGCCATTGAGAATTTTGGTAACTGTTATTGTAAACGTTTTCAGCCAACCAATGTTTTTACTTGTTCTTTCCAACATCAGTGTTACACAGAATTTGAAGAGTTGACAATTAACCTGCTTGCATATATGTTGTAGGATCACACAAAAACTGGAATTAGGATGCATAGTGTCATAATACTTGTTTTTTTTCCCCCTTTTTTTAAGCTTGCAGTCTGTCACCAAATCTGGTCTTATGGTTAACCATCCATGTTAAATTAGTTTCTCTTGTGTTTCAGTAAAGCCTGATCCTCCAAAGATAACTTCAGTGCAACATGTGATAGAAATAAGCACAGTCTTGGCTGTGAAATGGGAAAACCCATCTGTACCATATACATATCAACTCAAATACAATCTACGATATAGAATTGTTGATAGTCAGGAGTGGATGCAGGTAAAGAAGCAGAATATTCGTTGTATATATAAAGAACAGATTGTCAAACGTACTCTAATGAACTTTAAAGAATAGGTGAAAGCATTCAATAACAGATTTTGTCATTGCATAAACTTGGATTTCCATTTTGCTGTATGAAGAATAATTCCTAATTACAAGAAATAGTTTCCAGATATTTTTTAACCTTCCAGGAATTTAATTTTCAATTATTTCCTCATAATTCTTTCAATATTTCCCCATAATATGGAATGAAATAAACTCAAATAATAACTTTAGTTCCAATCATAATGTTTAATAACACATCTGCTTATGTCAACCAACTTAATCACAGCAGATGCCTATTCCCTGCCATTAGCCATTGCAGTACTTTTAAGTAGTGTAGCATTGTGTCGTTGAGATCAAGGTGACCCTAAGTTTGATCTTTTGTCAATGCTAAGTAAACTATCTCAGTGCTCACAGCTGTTTTGTACCTAAATTTATTCAATTATATCTGTGACACTGAGAAATCATTAGCTATTTATAAAATGTAGTGGTAGATGGCTTATCTTATGCCAACAATTAATTTATTAATGTTAACTTCATTATGCTCTATAGTTATTAACCTATGCTGTTGCTTTATTGACAGGTTCCTCCTGAGGATACAAAATCCCATCGGGCGTCTTTCTTGGTTCAAAACTTGAAACCTTTCACTGACTATGCCTTCGCAATTCGCTGTAAAAGAAATGACGAGACAGGATACTGGAGTGACTGGAGTTTGGAGAAAATTGGCAAAACTCTTGAAGCCAGTATGTAGATTAAAGAAACTTGAATTCTGTTGAATGTAGATATGTTAAATTAAATTGAAATCTGCTTAAGGAGTTCACTTAAATTCACTTAATTTTGAATGATGACACTTCTGATGCTACTGCAACCATCACCTTAAACATTCATTTCCTCCATTACCAGTGTACAGTGGCTGCAGCGTATATCATATACATGATGTACTGCAGAAACTCGAGGCCCCTTCGACAACATCTTTCAAATTCACAACCTCTGTCACCTAAAAGGTCAAGGGCAGCAGGCGCATGGAAAGACCACCACCTGCAAGTTCCCCTCCAAGTCACACACATCCTGACTTGGAAATGTATTGTGTTCCTTCACTGTCTCTAGGTCAAAATGCTGGAACTCCCTCCCCAACTCCACTGTGGTATACCAAGCCAACTGCCATGATTCAAGAAGGCAGCTCACCACTACCATTTCGAGCATTTAGAGATGGACAATACATTATTGCCTTGCTGATAACACCAATATTCCATGAACAAACTTTAAAAGAGAACTGCTAGGACTATATCATTAAAACAAGGTGCAATTGATGTCAGTTAGTTTCCAGATAGCATTGTCTGTATTTCTCCATTTTGGGAATGGATACAGGTGTAGTCCCCTGAGCCTGTTCCGCCATTTAGTGAGATCATGGCTGACCTGCGGCCTAACTCCATGTACCTACTTTTGCCCATATCCTTTATACCATTGATTAATAAAAATCACATCAGTCTCAGTTTTGAATTAACAATTGACCTAGCATCAATTGATCTTTGCGGAAGAGAGTTCCAAACATCCTCCGCCTTCAGTATGTAAAAGTGTTTCCTAGCTTCACATACGAAAGGTCCCATAGTTGTTGACTCCTCAACTAGTGGAAATAGTTTCCATCTACTCTATCAGTTCCCTTTAATATGTTGAAAATGTCAGTCAAATCACCCTGAATCTTCTAATTTTTGGAGACTACAACCCTGGCTTGTGTAACCTCTCCTCACACCGTAACCCTTGGAATCGAGAAATTATTCTGGTAAGTCTATGCTGCATACCGTCCAAGGCCAGTATACCCTTCCTCCAGGGTGTAGTGCCCAGAACTGAATATAGAGCTCTAAATGTAGTCTAACTGGTGCTTTGTAGTTATACTTCTACCCCTTTGTACTCTAGATACAAACCTCCATATCCAATTAATGTTTGATTATTTTCTGTACCATTTCATGATATTTTAATGACCTACACATGGACAACTTAAAGCAGATTTTAGGATATTTTCAAACAACTTTGCCCCAGATTAGGGCTTCCTTGAGCATTTTTATTGGTGAGCCCCTACTCCCCATGCCTTGCATTAAAATCTAGGTAAACTTTCGATTAGATGCTTGAGAAACTAATAGCAAAATTTTGTCTGGCTATTGTTTTACTGGATTAATCATGTACCTTTATTGGAAGCAATGTTTGTAAATTTAATCTACTGAGCACTTATTTTAAGAAGATAAACAAATGTACAATGGCAGTTTCACTGGAATTACCTGTGTTGAGACGGAAGGGGCCTAGTCCAGATGCTTAATAGTTGACAACTAATACAAAAGGAAAATACTGCAGACGCCCTGAAATCTGAAATAAAACAGAAGATACTGGAAATACTCAACAAGTCAGGCAGCATCTGTGGAGAGAAACGACATTAACATTTCGGCTTGATGACCTTTTATTAGAAGTTTTGATGAAAGGTCACTGACCTAAAGTGCAAACTGTGTTTCTCTCCACAGATGCTGCTTGGCCTGCTGAATATTTCCAGCATTTTCTGTTTTTATTACATTAACAGTTAGACTTGATTAAGGGTGGAAGAGCCAGGAAAGATTGAGGAGCAGTACCGAAGAGTTAGTAATTTTTTCAGCAAATGCCGACCAGCCACCCAAAATAACTGTTGGCATGAAACCATGTGCTCGAAATAGGCATTTGTGATATAAATACTGAGTCGAATTAATGCATAAATTGTTTTGTTTTAATTAAACCAATGCTTTTACCTCTACCATTTTATCACTAGATCCATTGCGAGGTCCACCCATTTGGAGAACAGTTGAAAACCTAGAATCTTCAAAGAGAAGGATACGTATCATGTGGAAGGTAACTTTGTTTACATAATGAAAATTTCCCTAGCACAGGCATCTCCAATCTACAAGCACCTAGTGACAAACACAGAGGAAATAGTAATTTTAAAATGCGTTGGCTGATGCTTTACCTGTGTAAAAGTCTATGTCTCATTTATAAATTGGGAAGATCAATTGCTAAATTGTCCAGTGTTTTTATTCCTTTTTGGAGAGTGGATAAATGGCGCTGCAAGGCTGGGCCATTCTGATCTACTTCATAATTCAATGAAGAATGTGCAGAACTCAGTTTATGTGACAAATAGTCATGGAATTGAAGTTATGGCCAGTTAGTTGGGAATCGAGGAGTCTAATCGATATTCTAAAACTAAGTCTCAGAAGATGTTGTCATATTAATTTACAGAATAATTGGGGGAATTATTGCTTTATATTGCCTGTCCAAACTTGTTAAAATAATACACCCAAGATAACTTAAGATGCAGGAGTACATTGTTAATATTTAAATATTAAGTGTGTATCTGTGTGTACAATGTGTTAATGGCTGGCCTTTTGATTGAAAGCTACTTTTTAAGGTTGGCTAATGTTTTTACAGCACATATACCAATGATACAAAACATGAATTGCTATGTAATTAGATTCCAGCCGTCAGACACTTTATTTATAGTCAATCAATGAGTGAATTATATAGTGCTCATCTTGGATGCCACTGAGTGGAAAAACATAACAATGAACATTGCATAATCTTTGGGATGTGGAAGCAACAATTTTGCACTAGCATTAAGCATTAGTTTTGATGTAACCTTTGAAATGGATTGGAATTTGTGCTGGGGTTTGAGAATTTTCTGTGAAGGAACAAATAACTACCTCCTCTCTTTCAGCCTGTTACTAAATAAACTGCAACTCCTTTTAACAGTTTTACCAGAACTGGATGCAATACTCTAGTTGTGGCCTAATCAGAGCTTTATCCAGGTTCAGCATAATTTCCCTTTTGTACTCAATACCTCGATTTATGAAGCCCAGTATCCCAGATGCTTATTATTGCCCCTCTCTCTCTCCCTTCTGCCAAAATGCATCATCTCACACTACAGGATGGTAGACAGTGGTGTTCCCCAAGGTTCAGTGCTAAGACCATTGTGTTTTTTTTTTGATATATCCAAATGACTTGGATATTGGAATACAGAGTAAAATTTGCCAATGATACCAAACTTAGAGGTGTGGTTGTCATTGAGGAAGATAGCAATCACCCTGCAATAAGTCATAGCTTAGTAGAATGGGTAGACAACTGGCAGATGGAACTGAAAACAGAAGTGTGAGGTGATGCATTTTGGCAGAAGGGAGAGAGAGGGACATTAAAGGCTTAATGGCACTGTTCTAAAGTGTGTACAAGGACAAATGAACCTGGTGGCAAGATTTATTGAGAAAGCAGTTCGCAAAGCACTTGGGATATTGGGCTTCATAAATAGTGGTATTGAGTACAAAAGGGAAATTATGCTGAACCTAGATAAAGCTCTGGTTAGGCCACAACCAGAGCATTGCATCCAGTTCTGGTCAACACACTTGAGGAAAGATGAGGATTCATGAGAGCATACAGAGGATAAATACCAGAATGGTTCCATAGTTCAGGGATTTTAGCTACAAGTTTAGGTCGTATAATTTGGGGTTATTCCCCTTGAAACAAAAGAGGTTGAGGGGAGATTTGATAGAGATCAGCCATGATCATACTAAATGATGGAGCAGGCTCAAGTGACCATGTGGTCATCTTCTCCTATTTCTTATGTTGTTAGGCTTGCAAGAAAGGGTATACAAAGAAAATCTCTCCCCTATAGCTGGTGGTACATGGACTAGGGGGCACAGAATTGAGATTTTGGGCAGTAGGTGCACCGAGGATGTGAGGAAGAACTTTTTTTTTATACAGCGAGTGGTAATGGCCTGCAACTTGCTGTCTACCAAGGTGATGAAAACAGAGATGATTGGTTTGAAAAGTAAATTTGATGGGCACTTGTGAGAAATAAATTTGTAGGACTTTAGGGTTAGAGTAGAAGGATGGGACTGATTGAATTACTCTACGGAGAGCTGGCATGGACACGATGGGCAGAAGGCCTCCTGTGGTGTAATGACTCTACAACAACACTAAAGTTCTGTAGTGGGCTGGAATCAAATAAAGGATGATACTAAACCTGGTGGTGTTGTGCCAGGATTAGCATCCAAGACTCAGGCCAGGATTTTCTGGCCCTGCCGTGGTGGGACCCGCCGCAGGGGGATGCAGCGGGCCAGCCAAAAGTCCATTAACTTTCGACAGGGCTGAGAAAGCTGAAAATGGCATCTGTGGACTGATGTTTTTTGAATTCTGCTGTCAGGTCCTTACATGTGCTGTATAAACACAGTTTGCTGCATTTTTTTCCTCATTTAATTTGTGTAGGTCTGCAGCTGTCTGCCTTCAGGGAGCTTGCTAGAGGTGCCCACCTGCACCCTCACTTTTGTTGGTGCCTGCCTTCTTTCTCTCCCCCCCCAGCAGCAATGAGTTTTTCTCGGTGCATGTTTCACACTGGCAGCCGAATAGTGCTAAGGATGCTATTCATTGTTTGTGCACTTTGCACAAATGTCTGTAGTGAAAATCAGCCTGCAATAACCTCAAATTCTACCTGAACTTCAGTAAATCAATTTAACCATTTTAAAATTACAGGAACTAGCTAAGTCAGATGCAAATGGAATTATCTTGAAGTACCAAATAACAATTACGGAAAAGAGGTCTATGAAAATCGAAAGGATTGAAACTGAAAAGCTAGAATACAGTATTACTCTTTCAAATGAGGAATATGAAATCAGACTTAATGCCAGCAATTCAGCTGGTGACTCTCCTAATGAAATTTTAATACTGCCGGCAGCAAGGAAGTCAGGTAAGCTAAGTTTTATGATAATAGAAAGTGGTATGTGAAAATAGGCCATTCAGTCTTTCAAACCCATTCCCTCTACATGTTTGTTCTGCAGTGAAGTTTACTAAACCCACTAAATTCCCTGAGTAATACTAATCAGTACCTGCAAAATCTTCCAAGACATTCAAGCGTTATGAAATGTTGTTCCTTAATACTGGGGGCAAACAAGTCAAATTCCAAGATCTATGCCTTTTTTACATTCAAACCTCTCGCGTTCATGGGAGTTCACATCCATTATCCCAGCAGTTCAGGAAAGGCAGGCATAGCTAAGACAGGTTCCCATCGCAACATTTTTTACTTGGAGGAAGCGAATGGAGTTAAAGGAAAAGTTGTTCAATGTGAGATCACGTTCAACCAGGCAGACGATGGGGACTTGTTGGATCTCCATTCAAGGAAATAAAGGGGAGCTCTCAGATCGACCAGGTGAAGGTTGGATGTGTACAGGGATTGGACATCCATTGTGAAAAGAAGACAGGGCTAGGAAACTGTTAGAGGCAGAAGATGCTAGAAGAATTCAGATGTAGTCGGGAAGAGACTGGGGCGATAGGAAAATATCAGTTTAGTAAGGCAAGAACAGGCTGAACCAATGGATCTACCAGGCAGCCCTGTTTGTGAATCTTGGGAAAGAGACAGAATCAAGTTGCAAGAGATTGGGGGGGTATGAGGTTGGAAGCCATGAAAGGAAAATCTCCAAAGGAGATGAGGTCAGTGATTGTCTTGGTTGTAATAGTTTGTGGTATGAGAGACTTCAGTCACGTGGATAGATTGAGACTTTCACCATAGAGAAGAGAATGGTGAGAGGAGATTGGGATCTGAGCAGAGTAGATAGGGAGAAATGGCACCCGTTTGCTAAAGGTTAAGAACCAGTGGAAACTAATTTAAGGTGATTCATAAAAGAATCAGAAGAGAGATGAGGAAAAATTTTTAAAAGCAACAAAGTTGTTAGGATCTGGAATGCATTTCCTGTGAGTGGTGGAAACAGATTCAATTGTGCCTTTCAAAAGGAAATTGGATAATTATCTGAAGATAAAAAAATTGGAGGGCTCAGAGAAAAGGCAGTGGAGTGGAATTAACTTGAGTGGCTCTTAGAGCTAGCACAGACCATAAGGCTGAATCATCTACTTTTGCACTATGATATTAGGTGACGGGGTCATGGTCCAGGGGAGGAGATGTCAGAGAGTTGGTGTTCAGCCAAGAAAGTAATGGTCACTTTGCCCAACAGCTGCGCCATCGTTGTCAGTAGGTTTGATCACACTGTCAAGGTTCCTACCAAAATGGACTCTGTTAAGGACTCTGTTAAGGACTCTGAGAACACACAGTACTGCAAATTCAGAGAGAGTTCAAGTGAGTGTAGGAAGCAGACAAATTGACAGAACTAGGTCACACTGGCATTTCTCATCGGGAAGATCTAGAGCTGGGAAGAGGTCACAGGGAGCGGTCCAAGTTGGAACCATAAAACATAAAATGCTGGAAATACTCAGGTCTGGCAGCATCTGTGAAGAGAGAAACAGAATTAACATTTCAAGATGATGACCTTTGGTCAGAACGAGAAAAAGTTCCGTAACAGGTATTAAATACAAAGGCAAGGAGGGAGGGAGGGGCATGATCAAAAAGGAAATTCTGTGATAAAGACAAGTGAGATTTAAGATCAGCCTTGAGCAGCTTCATAGGAACATAGGACAGGGGAGCAGGAGGCCTTTCGGCCCTTTGAGCTTCCCCTGCCATTTGATAGGATCATGGCTGATCAGGTTGTGGTCTCAACCCCATTTTGCCATCTGCCCCCATTAACCCTTGACTCGTTTTTCTATCAAAAATCTATCTAACTCAGCCTTGAATAAATGCAATGACCTAGCCTCCACTGCTTTTTGGGGAAGAGAATTCCACAGACTAACAACCCTCAGAAAAATATTCTCCTGATCTCCATCTTAAAAGGGAAACCTCTTATTTTTAAACTCTGTCCTTAGTTCTAGGTATCCACCCTAACAAGCCCCCCCTCAGGATCTTGTATGGTTCAATAAAATCACCTCTCATTCTTCTAAACTCCAGTAAGTATAGGCCCAACTTGTTCATAAGATAAGCCCTTCATCCCAAGGATGAATCAAGTGAACCTTGCGTAAGAATTAGGAGAGGGAGTAGACCATTCAGTCCTTCAAGCCTTCTCTGCCATTCAGTGAGCTCATGGCTGATCTACTTGAACACTATTTTCCTGCACTATCCCAGTATCCCTTGATGTTTTTAATATATAGAAACCTATCGATCTTCGTCTTGAACCTGCTCAACAACTGAGCCTCCACAGCCCCCTGGGGCAGAGAATTCCAAAGATTCACCGCCCTCCTGAGTGAAGAAATTCCTCCTCATCTCAGTCCTAAATGGCCTGTCTCTTATTCTGAGACTTTGCCCCCTGGTTTTAGGACTCCCCCCAAAAAAAAACAGCTACTCTGTTGAGCCCTGTAAGAATTTTGTATGTTTGAATGAGACCACCTTTCATTCTTCTAAACTCCAGAGAATAAAGACCCAGTCTATTAATCTTTCTTCATTGGACAATCCTTCCATCCAAGGAATGAGTTTGGTGAACCTTTGTTGTGTGCCCTCTATGGCAGGTATATCTTTTCTTGGGTAAGGAGATCAAAAATCCAAGTTGACTCTGCTGAATCCTACCATTATTTCTAAGTGTCCTGTTACCATATTCTTGAAAATAGATTCCAGCATTTTCCCTACCATTGATGCCTAACAAGTCTGTAGTTGCCTGTTTTCTCTCTTCCCTCCTTTCTTGTATAGTGGAATTACATTTGCCACCTTCCAATCTGCAGGATTATTCCAGAGTCTGTAGAATTTTGAAAGAATACCACCAATGCATCTACTAACTCGACAATCACCTCTTTCAACACTCTGAGATGTATATCATCAGGTCCAGGGATTTGTCTACTTTAAGTTTTTGTTTATTCATTTATGGGAGGTGGCTAGGCCAGCATTTATTGCCCATCACTAATTGCCCTTGAGAAGGTGGTGGTGAGCTTGAACCACAGCAATCCATGTGGTGTAGGTACATCCTTAGTGCAGTTAGGGAGGGAATTCCAGGATTTTGACCCCATGGCGATATATTTCCAAGTCAGGATGGTGAGTGGCTTGGAGGGGTACTTCAAGGTGGTGGTGTTCCAATGTGTCTGCTGCTCTTGGCGTTCTAGATGGTAGTGGTCATGGGTTTGGAAGGTGCTGTCTAAGGAGCCTTGGTGAATTCCTGCAGTGCATCTAGTAATTGGTGCACACTTTTGCAACTGTGCATCGGTGATGGAGGGAATGAATGTTTGTGGAAGGGTTGCCAATCAAGTGAGGTCCTTATTCCTGGATGGTGTCAAGCTTCCTGAGTGTTGTGGGAGCTGAACTCATCCAGGTAAGTGGAGAGTATTCCGTCACACTCCTGACTTCTGCTTTGTAGATGGTGGGCAGGCTTTGGGGAGCCAGGAGGTGAGTTACTTGCCGCAGGATTACTAATGTAATCCATTCTAATGTCCTTTTGGGAAAGAAATCTGCTATCCTTCCCTGGTCTGGCCTCCGTGTAACTCCAGACCCTCAGCAATGTCTGAATAAGGTCAATTAGCGTTGGGCAATAACTGCTGGCCTAGCCAGTGATGCTCACATCCCATGAATGAATAAAACAAATAGGACTCCTAGCCTCTGACCTGTTCTTGTAGCCACAGTGTTTATATGGCTACTCCAGTTCAGCTTCTGGTCAATGGTAACCACCACCTGCTCAGTCTTAAGTTGCTAGATCTGTTTGAAATCTATCCCACATAGCACGGTGGTAGTGCCAGACAATACGACAGAGGGTATCCTCAATGTGAACGTGGACTTTGTCCCCACAAGAACTGTGCGGTGGTTGCTCCTACCAGTATTGTTATGGACAGATGCATCTGCAGCATGCAGCCTGGTGAGGATGATGTCAATTATGTTTTATCCTTTTGGTTCCCCCCAACTTGCCACAGATCCAGTCTAGCAGCTATGTCATTTAGGACTCGCCCAGCTTGATCTGTCCTGATGCTAGCAAGCCACTCTTGGCAATGGACATTGAAGTCCCCCACCCAGAATACATTCTGCGCCCTTGCCATCCTCAGTGCTTCCTTCAAGTAGTTTTCAACATGGAGTAGAACTGTTTCATCAGCTGTGGGGGGAATGTACGTGGTTACAGGAGGTTTTCTTGCCCATGTTTGACCTGAGGCCTGAGACTTCATGGAGTCCGGAGTCAATGTTGAGGACTCCCAGGGCAACTCCCTCCCGACTGTATACCACTGTGCCACCACCTCTGCTGGGTCTGTCCTGCCAGTGGGACAGGACTTACCCAGGGATGGTGGTGTCTATGACATTATCTGTAAGGTATGATTTCACGTGTGTACACGAGCAAGGAGCAGGAGTAGGCCTTTCGGCCCCTCATGCCTGGTCCATCATTTAATAAGATCATGACTGATCTGAGAGTGATCTCAATCTGCATCCTGCCTACCCCAATAACCTATCACTCCCTTGCTTACTAAGAATCTATCCACTTCTGCCTTAAAAATATTCAAAGACTCTGCTTCTGCTTTTCAGGAAGAGAGTTCCAAAGGCTCACGACCCTCTTGAGAGAAAAATCTTTGCCTCATCTCTGTTTTAAATGGGTGACCCCTTATCTTTAAAGGGTGACCCCTGGTTCTAGATTCGCCCACAAGAGGAAACATCCTCCCCGCATCCACGTTGTCTTGCCCCTCAGGATCTTGTATGTTTTAATCAAGTCGCCTCTTACTTTAAGACCATAAGACATAGGAGCAGAAATTAGGCCAATCGGCCCATCGAGTCTGCTCTGCCATTCAATCATGGCTGATAAGTTTCTCAACCCTATTCTCCTGCCTTCTCCCCGTAACCTTTGATCCCCTTACCAATCAAGAACCTATCTATCTTGGTCTTAAATACATTCAATGACCTGGCCTCCACAGCCTTCTGTGGCAATGAATTCCATAGATTCACCACTCTCTGGCTAAAGAAGTTCCTCCTCATCTCTGTTCCAAAAGGTCTTCCCTTTACTCTGAGGCTGTGCCCTCAGGTCCTAGTCTCTCCTACTAATGGAAACACCTTCCCCACGTCCACTCTATCCAGGCCTTATTCCTCTAAACTCCAGCAGATACAAGCCTAGCCTGCCCAACTTTTCCTCATAATACAACTCGCCCATTCCAGTTATTAGTCTGGTAAACCTCCTGAGCTGCTTCCAATGTATTTACATCCTTCCTTAAATAAGGTGACCAATACTGTCACAGTACTCCAGACGTGACCTCACTAGTGCTCTTTATAACTGAAGTATAACCTCCCTACTTTTGTATTCAATTCCCCTCGCAATAACTGGTAACATTCTATTAGCCTTCCTAATTACTTGCTGTAACAGCATACTAGCCTTTTGCGATTCATGCACTAAGACACCCAGATCCCTCTGCATCTCAGAGCTCTGAGTATGACTGTCAGGCTGTTGCTTGACTAGTCTCTGAGACAGCTTTCCAAATTTTGGCACAAACCACCCCCCCTAGATGTTAGTAAGGAGGACTTTGCAGTGTTGATAGGGCTGAATTTGCCGTCGTCATTTCCCTGAAGGACATCAGTGAATCAGATTGATTTTTCTGACAATCGGCAATGGTTTCATGGTCCTCATTAGACTTTTAATTCCAGATTTTTATTGAATTCAAATTCCACCGTCTGTCGTGGTGGGATTCAAACCTGTGGTCCCCAGAGCATTATCTTTGGTCTCTGGATTACTAGTGTGGTAACACAACCCACCTCCTCCACCTAAGTCCCATTAATTTCTCTTGTACTTTCTTTTAACTAATATTAATATCTTGCAGCTCCTCATTTACACTAGTTGCTTGATTCTCCTTTATTCCTGGGAGTAGTATTTTCCTCCATGAACACAGACACAAAGTGTTTGATTAGTTTCTGCGCCATTTCCTTATTCCCTGTTATAAATTCTCCTGACACCACTTATAATGGACCCATATTTGTTTTTGCTAATCTTTTCTTTTTTACATACCTACACAAACTTGTACAGTCCATTTTTATGTTTTTCACTAGTTTACCCTCATATTCTGTTTTTCCTTTCTTAATGCTTTTCTTGATCCTTCTTTACCAAATTCTAAAATGCTCCCAATTCTCAGGCTTACTATTTTTTTTGGCAATTTTATGTACCTCTACTTTTGACTTAATGCAATCCTTGATTTCTTTCATTAGCCACAGTTGGAACACTTCTTGTTGGGTTTTTGTGCATTAAAGGAATGTATTTTTGATATAAACCAGATATTAGTTCTTTAAATATTAGCCATTGCCTGTCCACTGTCATACTTTTGAATGTAATTTCCCAATCCACCATAGCCAATTTGCTCCTCATACCTTCATAGTTTATTTTGTTTAGATTTAAGACCCAAGACTCTGATAGAATTATACATGAAAATGATGTAGTTCAAACATATTATGGTCACTCTTTCCTAAAGGCTCCTTTACAACAAAATTATTAATTATCCCCTTGTCATTGCACAATACTAGACCTAAAATAGCCTGTTCCCTAGTTGCTTCCTCACTGTAATGCTCTAGAAAACCATCTTGCATAATTCCAAGAAGTCTTCCTCCGCAATATTAGTACTAATTGGCTTTACCCAGTCTATATGTACATTGAGATTCCCCCATGATTACCATATTACCCTTACACGCACCTCTAATTTCCTGATTTATACTGTGATTTACATTATCACTCCTGTTTGGTGACCTATAAGCAACTCCCACCAATGTTTTCTGACCTTTGCTGTTTCTTAGTTCCACGTAAACTGATTCTATGTCCTGATCTTTAGAATTAAGGCTATCTCTCACTAACTACTATTGTCCTCTTTAATTAACAGAGAAGCCCCACCACCTTTTCCCAGCTTCCTGTCCTTCCTGAATGTCACATACCCTTGGACATTCAGGTCGCAGCTTTGGTTTCCTTATAACCATGCCTCTGAAGATGCCACCTTCCAAACTAGCACTTTGAATATGTCTTCCTTTTTCCCCAAGCAAGGAATCCTCCACTGATTCTGATGCCTGCACCTCAGTTCTCACCCTCCCAGAACCACTATAAGATTCCTTGCCCTCACCTTCCATCCCACCAGCTTCTGCGTTCAACAGATCATTCCCACAGCTTCCAGTGTGACGTCCCACATTTTACTCTTCCCCTTCTCTTTTGCATACTGAAGGGCTGTTCCTCCACGATCCCCTAGTCCACCACACAACCATCCCCAGATCACCTCTCCCCATCCCACAACACCTTTCTATGCAAGCACATGAGATGCAAACACTGGTGCCTTTACTTTCTCCCTTCTCGCCTGCAAGTCACCTGTACATTGGTGAGACAAAACACAGGTTGGGTGACCATTTTGCTGAACACCTCTATTCAGTCCACAAGCTTGACCCTGAACTTCCAGTCACTTGTCATTTTAATTCTCTGAACAGCACTGAGGAAGAGTCATACAGACTTGAAATGTTGGTTCTGTTTCCCTCTCCACAGATTTTCCCAGACCTGCTGAATTTTTCCAGCATTTCCAGTTTTTATTTTAATTTTCTACTCTACTCCACTCCCACATTGGCTTCTCTGTCATCAATGAAGTTCAACGAAAGCTCAAGGAACAGTAATGTTGAGTAACACGATCTTTTAATCAGGCACTTTATAGCTTTCCTGACTTAGCAAACAACTTCAGATTATAACTGTTGCCCCCATTTTTTTCTTTGTATTTATTTTGTTTTTTGCTTTATTTTGTATATAAACAGTGATGATTCCACCTTTCCTATTTGCACATCTTCTGAATCCATGTTTTGTTTCTTTTTGTCCCACCACCCGCACCCACCCCGCTCCCCACCCAACTCTCTCCCTCTGTACTTGCTTAAAACTTGTCATTCTCTAACTTTTTCCAGTTCTGATGATATGTCTTCAACCTGAGACCTTAACTCTTTCTTTCTTCACAAATGCTGCCAGACCTGTTGACTATTTCCAGCATTTTGTTTTTCCTCTTAATTATTCCAAAATCTTTTCTATTTAAAAATTGTAAAAAAAAATCCTGAAACTCAACACAGTTCAATATTTGATGTGCCTCCAGTTTGAGCATTATTTACAACTTGCAAATAATGAATAAAGGAAGAAAGAAAAACCTTGGGTCAATTTCAGAAAAACTGGTAAATTCTAGGGCAAGACGGGCAGGTCACACACTGCATTGTACAAGCAACCCCCCAACCCCTCCCTCTGCCGCCTTCAAACCTGGCAGCAGGGGGAGTATAAAATTCTGCCCCAAAACTGTGGAGTGGAGCTTATACCTACAACTTTCTGATTTCGAATTGTGTGTTACAACTGAAACCAGGCT
Organism: Carcharodon carcharias; assembly: GCF_017639515.1. Taxonomy (NCBI): domain Eukaryota; kingdom Metazoa; phylum Chordata; class Chondrichthyes; order Lamniformes; family Lamnidae; genus Carcharodon; species Carcharodon carcharias. Next base: position 177,833,560 of record NC_054467.1, read on the forward strand.
AACAGAAGTATGTGATTTATAAAAGTAAGAGTTCCAAAGTTGCATTAGAAATATAATCCAGAATGAGCTTTCAACTTTAGGCAGCAAACATTCCTTTCAATGCAAAATGTGTTAATTCTGTTTTAGCACTGCCACCTGTACAAAATCTCCGTGCTTACCCTCAAGATGATCAGTTGCTGGTGGAGTGGAAGCCCCCTGTTCCTGCAGTGAGCAGCTACGTGATAGAGTGGTGTGAAGAGTCCAGCAAGGATTTATGTCCTGGGCCTTTATACTGGCAACGTGTGCAAAAAACTGAAAGCAAGGCTTTTTTAAAAGGTGTGTGTTTTTGTCACTTTAGCGTATGTAAAGGGCAAATGTGCAATGTGATTGCCTGCCGATTACTTTATTTTATTTTTACTTTGCTCCATGGCCCTGTGTTAGAACATAGGAGTGATTTTCAACATTTGTGCTTATTGGAAATTTAAGTACAAATGGTGCACAATTGTCCAGCCAGTATTTTAAATGATTTGAAAATTGTGCACAGTGTGTTTGCTAAGTTTATCCTAAATAGCCATTCTTAGAGTATGCATCTTTTGATTGGATTTCACAGATTTGGTAAGTATATAGTATAAGCTATGGGCCTTAGGTATAGACTTAATCATAAAGTACTTCCAATCACACCTGCTGGTTGTGGATTTTAACATCAATAAATATTCCTGGTTGGGACCATACTGGATTTTTTATCTACTTCAGTAGTATTCCAGCAGTGAATTGTAATTATTTCAACATGTTTTATTTCTTTACATCTGGTTAAGTTTTTCCACTCTATTGAGTTCCCAAGAACATTCCTTGTCCAAAAATGCTAGCAGATGATGCCAATTTTTTATTAGCTAATACCCTATGGGCTACTTAAGAATATTTTGAATTGGCTCTATTATTTATCCTTTCCTTCTATGAAATTATCTCTGTATTAGAAGGGTACTCACTTTGCCTTTTATAAATGTAATGAATCAACAAATCACTTGGACGGCTAACTGATTTTGGATTTGTTGAGGGAGGTTTGGGGGAATGCTTTCATTTCTTAATTTCGTCAAATTGTAGCCTGCATTAATGTATCAAGTTTCACAGATTCATTTGACATAAGCTAACCAATTGGTAATACATGTATTCCCCATTTACAGCGCGTTGTAATATTGTTTTACCCGATATCACACAGATGGTAAATTAGGAAAGTTCCCCAAAGCGCTGCCACCATTTTCATTTTAGCAAGTTTACTGAGCACATTCAGTCATTTTAAACTGGAGTTTCATTGCCTCACCTGCTCATCGCTTCTCCCACTCGCTGACCCCCTCGTGCTCACCGCCTCCCTCCTCCACTCTCCTCGCTGCTTCCCACCACCCACCTACAGCTCCCTCCTTCCCACTTGCTCCACCGCTTCTTCTCTCTTGCCGCCCCTTTCCCGAGCCTTTGCTCAGCGAAGTTTCAGGTGAGAGATGCGGCAACCAGGAAAGGCAGGGAGGGTTGGTGAGTGGTAAGCTGGCGGGGGAAAGTGACAATCAGAAGGCAAGTTTAGTAAAGTTTATCAATTAGTAAAAGCTCGTAAGTCGATTTTTGGGCCAGTTAGGTTCAAGGCAGCCAATAGGTTCTTAAAGTAAAAATTACAGGTCAGGAACATAACCTGTGTGCTCTTTCTTGCATTCTTATAGGAAAGTGATTTTTGTTTGGCATGGTTTTGTAGAAACACATCAGGAGTGTTAAACAAGGGATAGCTGTATAGAAGTTGAAGTAATATCTGTTTAATTTCACTTCTTTCTTCTACAGATAATGTTATGCCATTCAAGCGCTATAGGATAACTACTTACCCTCTGTACAGCGGTCGCCCAGGAGCTCCGTTGTCAAAACTGGCATATCTACAGCAAGATCGTATGTACACACTACTTATACTAACAATAAATGCAGAACGCATTATTTTCTAATGGCTTAATTCTTAAATATATTAATTCATGAATATATTAACATAATGTTTAAATGATTAATTCTCCTGCATATTCAGTCCATTGTATGAACCTGTCTTAATATACATTGAAAAAGACTATAGAACAGAGTACATTGTCCTTTCTTCTCTGGGACGTAACAATTCAATTCCTCAGTAAGAATTCTTCTGATTGTTAGACCAACAATCTCACTACATTTGTCAGTAAAGGGCATCCTAATTGAAATAAGTTTGAACCCTGTTTGTGGTAGGTACAAGTTCATTGCACAAAACTGTCAATTTGCCAATAACACTAAATCAGCATAAGAAAGGAAAATTCACTGATAATTAAATAATTTGATAAGATTGGAAGTTAAGGTTTTCAGGGGAAGGTGTTTGTAGAACTTCTTGTTTTGTTTTTTTTTCCATGCTGTATCCAGCCTGAATGACCCTGATACCTAAAGCAGCAAAGTATGCTAATACTAATGCTGATTTTTTCCTAATGAACACAAAATTAGCTGTGGCTGATTATTATTAATAAATTTAGTGAAATAATAGGAATAAAGGTGGTTAGATACAAGAGATCTGAAAATGTAGAATTACTTTTACAACCTGAATATTTTGCACTGTGCAGGAGGTGTTAGAAGTTGCATTGTTCTGTTTCGCAGGTCCAGAAAATGGCCCAATAGTTCATCTGAAACATGTGGGAAAAAATGAAGTTGAATTGATGTGGAATGAAATTCCTGTAAAGGAACAGCGTGGTTTCATCACAAATTACACCATATTTTACAAGAGTGGAAATGCAAATGAAACAAGTATGTTGCTTTAAGTGAAATGTCTACATTGTGATGTTGTAAGAAGATTTGCCAACTGGATGGGCTAGATTGCTATTTCAGATTGCCATTGCAATGTTATTTGCTATTCTTTTACTTGTATTAAATATTCTGATATTTCCTGCAGCATTCAGTTTTAAGTGCTACATGTGTATTTTTTTAAGTATTCATAAAATCAGGTTCTGCATTTAAAGTAATTAAAATGTAAATGATAATTAATCTTCATTTAAAAGTGCACATTACAGTTTATTTTGGGATTAGAGCTGCTAGTTGGCACATGATAAGATCCCACAACCAAAAATTTGACAACTGACCACATAATTTGTTTTAATGATATTGGTTGAGGAATAAATTTTGGCCGGGACATCAGGAGAATTCCTCTGTTTTTCTTCAAGTAGTGCAATTGGACATTGTCATATCCATCTGAGCGCTCAGAACTCAGGTTAACATCTCACCTCTGCCAGTGCTAGTGCAGCCCTACTGAATTGTCAATCTTGTGTTGAAATCCTGGAGTGGGTCTTTGGTTCCTTTGGCTGAGGCGAGAATACTGTCACTAAGCCAAGGCTAGTGCAACAGAATAATGCAATTTGAAAAGGATATTGCAACAAATATAAGAATTTTTAAAGCTATTTCACAAACTGCTTAATGGAATTTCTATATAACATTTTCAGCAGCTAAATAGTAAAATGGATCAATTGGAATGACTTGGGCTAGGATGTGATGAACTGGAACACTTTAATTAATCAGCAGCCAGTCAATCTTATAACAAATTAATGGCCTTTTTTTTAATATGCTTCAACCAAAAAAACATCGGGCTAAATTTTATGGCCCCTCCAGCCAGCGGGATTTTCCAGTCCCGTTGAAGTCATTGGTCATTTGAATGGCTTGCTGCATTTTCTGGCCCTGCCCCTCTGCAATGAGGCTGTAAAATTTGTCTGACGCATACTGATCAGTGTTAAAAATGAGGTATTCCAAAACAACATTGTTGGCCAGTGTTAACCCAGTTTTACTGTTTTAAGCTGGAATTTTGCAGAACTGTCGAGAGAGCTGTGTGAAAGTTTTAAAGAATTCACAGAATCTCTCAGTGCAGAAGAGGCCCTTCGACCCATCGAGTCTGCACCGACATGTGAGAAACACCTGACCTATCTACCTAATCCCATTTACCAGCTCTTGACCCATAGCCTTGAATGTTATGACGTGCCAAGTGCTCATCGAAGTGCTTTTTAAAGGATGTGAGGCAACCCAACTCCACCACCCTCCCAGGCAGTGCATCCCAGACCGTTGTCGCCCTCTGGGTAAAAAGGTTTATCCTCATATCCCCCCCTAAACCTCCTGCCCCTCACCTTGAACATATGTCCCCTTGTGACTGACCCTTCAACTAAGAGGAACAGCTGCTCCCTACCCACTCTGACCATGCCCCTCATAATCTTGTACACCTCGATCAGGTCACCCCTCAGTCTTCTCTGCTCCAACGAAAACAGCCCAAGCCTATCCAACCTCTCTTCATAACTTAAATGTGTCATCCCAGACAATATCCTGGTGAATCTCCTCTGCATCCCCTCCAGTGCAATCACATCCTTCCTATAACGTGTTGACCAGAACTGCACACAGTACTCCAGCTGTGGCCTCACCAGGGTTCTATACAACTCCAACATGACCTCCCTACTTTTGTAATCTATGCCTCGATTGATAGACAAGTGTCCCATATGCCTTTTTCACCACCCCACTAACATGCCCATCCACCTTCAGAGATCTATGGACACAAACGCCAAGGTCCCTTTGTTCCTCAGAACTTCCTAGTGTCATGCCGTTCATTGGAAGGAATAATTTGACAAGGAAGTATTCAAAGTGTATCACCTCTCACTTTTCAGGGTTAAATTCCATCTGCTACTTATCTGCCCATTTGACCATCCCAACTATATCTTCCTGTATCCCAAGGCACTCACCCTCACTGTTAACCACCCAGCCAATCTTTGTGTCATCTGCATACTTACTAATCCTACCCTCCCACATAGTCATCTGTGTCATTTATATAAATGACAAATAATAGGGGACCCAGTACACCACTGGACACTGGCTTCCAGTCACTAAAGCATCCTTCTGTCATCACCTTCTGTCTCCTACAGCTAAGCCAATTTTGAATCCATCTTATCAAATTACCCTGTTTCCCATGTGCATTTGCCTTCTTTATAAGTCTCCCATGTGGGACCTTGTCAAAGGCTTTGCTGAAATCCATGTAAACTATATCAACTGCACTACCCTCATCTACACAATTTTTTCTGTAAGTAAAAACACTGGCAGCCTTTGTAAGAAGAAATTATTTGCCTTTCCTCTAAGTTACTATAGCAGTTATTACTTTGCTGTCCCATTAAAAAAAAATCTTCCTTTGACATATACACATTGAAATATCACAGGATTACTTTGTGTTATTGTACAAAAGTGATACATTTTCATAAGAAAATTGAGAGATTGCAGGCAAGTTAAGTAAAGCAGTGAATGATTGAATATATTTTTGAGGTAATATTTTAATAATAAAGCCCTTGCAAGTTCTATCTTCAGCCAGTTGTATTTCATTTTTTTAATCGATTTAGCAAACACTGTAATGCTTAACTGATTACAGTGAGGTGGAAAAACCTGTCCCCTCTGTGCATAAGAGAAGTTCAGATGAAAGAATAGCATCAGGAAAAATATATGGTTGTTCTCTGACTCTCTACACCAATTATGCAATCTGTTCAAGAGAACAGAGTCCATAATGTTGAATGTGAAGTGTCCTGACAATTATTACAGAGTAAAACCCCTTATTACCCTTCAGTAATTGTGCAGAAAGTAGGTTTCTAGATGTCCAACCAGCAAATGACCTCTGCTAAGAATTTTTCCATAAAATATTACTAAGTGATAACTGTCACCCCAACTGCCATGTTAACAGCATTTCCAAACTGTGTATTGAAATACTGGCCCAGAATTGGTGGAACAGGCTCTGTTAGTCAGCCATTTTCCCTTTACCCTTCCAACAATTTGCATTATAAAATCTTCTGAGTGGAAGTGCAAACTGCTAATGAGGCATTTAGTGAAGAACAGGGCCAACAGTCTGTCTCCTTTAGCAAGAGAGATTTTCAGGTTTGAGAGAGAAACAGAGGAATGATGGTGAAGTCAATGGGCTGAATTGGAGTTAAATTAGGTTCTGAAAGAATGTTAAGATTGGATTCATACTAAGAAAAAAAAAGGAAAAGTAATAAAAAAATTAAAGCGCTTAAAATTCAAAACATTTACACCACTAACAATTTATTACATGCGGGTTGAGACTCCACTCCACAGTTTGAATTATTCCCTTTCTGGGCCAGAGAGGTTGAATGGCATTGCAGGAATATAAACCTTGTAAATAAAAAGGATGCTTATTCTGTTAGGCCCCTACCCTAACGTGCCTCACTTTTGTTATTTTTGTGCAAAATTTGGGCAATAAGTTTTTTCATCCCTTGCATTCATGACCATTTTCTGCCCACTGGCTTCACCTGCCTTTACACATTGTGTGCATCTCTTCAATCCTTCTGGTTTTTATTTGATGGGGGTTTCACAAATTGTTTCTAATTCTTACCGTATAATTTCCAGGTATTGTTGTTGATGCAAAGTATCAAGAGCTCGAGCTGAATTCATTAACAGGCAATACTTTGTATGTAGTACGTGTCATGGCATCAACAGTGAAAGGAGGCACAAACAGTTCTGAAGTTAATTTCACCACTTTAAACTTTGGTGAGTTATTAACTAGATTAAAATTTTATCACCTACAAGTTAAGTATGTTACTAAATAATTAGTGGAAACTTACATTCTAAAGACAAAATAACTGAGGTATCGATTAATTTCATAAGTATTCTGAGATAGAAATTGCTAGTTCGTGGGGACAGTTTTAACTGGGATTTCTGTATGTGTAATTATTTGCCAGAGCTGCAATTGGTTTGTTATTGGATTAAAGCAGAATTGCCAAACTCAATTTTTATGGTGAGTGTGATATGACACCCTATTACTTTGGCAAAAGTTATTTGAAGACACTGGGGTTTTGCTCGCTTTTCTGGGTGTAACATTGGTGCAGTATATATCAAATTTCTGGGTATTATGTTCTGGACAAAAATTGAGGGCTGAGGCCCAAATTTAGAATGAGCCTCGAGTGAAGATGAGATCCCAGGCAAGGAACAGATAGTCGAGACGGTGACAACCTCAGGTCTGATGGCTTTGTGGTTCGCTGCTCTGAGAGAAAAGCAGCAGCTGCTGGCTGTTCCATGCACATCTCCCCTCCTTTTCCAACATAACATGAATGGTGGCTTCTGGAGCTTACAGTTTTTTTTATTCATTCATGGGATGTGGGCTTTGCTGGCTGGGCCAGCACGTATTTCCCATCCCTAGTTGCCCTTGTGAAGGTAGTTGTGAGCTGCCTTCTTGAACCCCTGAAGTCCATGTGTTGTGGGTACACTCATAGTGCTGTTAGGGAGGGAGTTCCAGGATTTTGACCCAGTGACAGTGAAGGAACAGTGATATATTTCCAAGTCAGGATGGTGAGTGACTTGGAGGGGAACTTCTAGGTGGCGGTGTTCACATCCATCTGCTTCTTCTAGATGGTAGTGGTCATGAGTTTGGAAGGCGCTGTCGAAGGAGTTTTGTGAATTCCTGAAGTGTATCTTGTAAATAGTACACCCTGTTGCTACTGTGCATCGGTGTAGAGGGAGTGAATGTTTGTGGATGTGCTGCCAATGAAATGGGCTGTTTTGTCCTGGATGGTATCAAGGTTTTTGAGTGTTGTGGGAGCTGCACTCATCCGGGCAAGTGGGGAGTATTCCATCATGCTTCTGACTTGTGCCTTGTTGATGGTGGGACAGGCTTTGGGGAGTTAGGAGGTGGGTAACTTGTCACACTATTCCTACTCTCTGACGTGCGCTTGTAGCCACAGTATTTATTTGGCTAGTCCAGTTCAGTTTCTGGTCAATGGTAACGTCACACCCCCCCCGCCCCCAAGATGTTGATATTGGGGGATTCAGTGATGATAATTGAACAGTGATAGTTGCCATTGAATATCAAAGGATGATGGTTGGATTCTCTCTTGTTGGTGATGGTCATTGCCTGACACTTGTGTGGCGTGAATGTTACTTGCCACTTGTCAGCCCAAGCCGGGTAATGCAAGTGCTGTAGCTGTACTGGAACAGCTTGGCTATGTGCGTGGCAAGTTCTGGAGCACAAGTCTTCGGTACTACTGCCAGAATATTTTCAGGGCCCATAGCCTTTGCAGTTTCCAGTGCCTTCATCCATTTCTTGATATCAAGCGGAGTGAATTGAATTGGCTGAAGACTGGCATCTGTGATAAAGGGAACCTCCGGAGGAGGCCGAGATGGATCATCCACTTGGCATTTCTGGCTGAAGATTGTAGCAAATGCTTCAGCCTTGTCCTTTGCACTGATTTGCTGGGCTCCAACATCATTGAGGATGGGGATATTTGTGGAGCCTCCACTGCAGTGAATTGTTTTATTGTCCACCACAATTCACGACTGGACGTGGTACCGCTGCAGAGCTTAGATCTGATCCGTTGGGTGTGGGATCGCTTAGCCCTGTCTATCAATTGCTACTTATTCTGTTTGGCATGCAAGTAGTGCTGTTTTATAGCTTCACCAGGTTGGCATCTCATTTTTAGGTATGCCTGGTGCTGCTCCTGGCATGCCCTCCTGCACTCTTCCTTGAACCAGGGTTGATCCCCTGGCTTGATGGTAATGGTAGAGTGGGGGATATGCTAGGCCATGAGGTTACAAATTGTGTTCGAGTACAATTCTGCTGCTTCTGATGGCCCACAACGCCTCATGGATGCCCAGTCTTGAGTTGCTAGATCTGTTTGAAATCTATTTAGCACGGTGGTAATGCCACACAACATGATGGAGGGTATTTTAAATCTTGAACTCTCTCCTCCATCCCCACCCCCTTCCCGTTTCTTCCCCCTTCTTTTTGTTTTTTCCAATAATTTATATAGATTTTTCTTTTCCCAACTATTTCCATTATTTTTAAATGTATTTCCACCCATTTTTAATTTATACCTTTTAGTATTCCCCCACCCCCACTAGAGCTATCTGTATCTTATCTGTCCTGTCTTCTACTCTTAATTAGCACATTCCTTTAGATAATATCAGCACCTTCAACACTCTTTGTTCTTTTGTCTGTGACAGCTTTTGGTTATCTCCTACTATCACTGGCTGCTTGTCCCAACAAACCCCCCCCCCCCCAAAAACCAGCTTATATTTCACCCCGTTCCTATTTTTACTTAGCTCTGTCGAAGGGTCATGAGGACTCGAAACGTCAACTGTTCTCTTCTCCGCCGATGCTGCCAGACCTGCTGAGTTTTTCCAGGTATTTCTATTTCTGTTTTTGTTTTATGATGGAGGGTATCCCCAGTGTGAAGCCGGGACTTCGTCTCCACAACAACTGTGCTGCGGTTGCTCCTACTGATACTGTCATGGATAGATGCATCTGCGGCAGGTTGGTTGGTGAGGATGAGGTTAAGTATGTTTTTCCCCTCTTGTTGGTTCTCTCACCAGCTGCCGCAGACCCAGTCTAGCAGCTATGTCCTTTAGGACTTGGCCAGCTCGGTCAGTAGTGGTTCTACTGAGCCACTCTTGATGGTGGACATTGAAGTCCCTCACCCAGAGTACATTCTGCACCCTTGCCACCTTCAGTGCTTCTTACAAGTGGTGCTCAACATGGAGGAGCACTGATTCATCTGCTGAGGGAGGGCGGTACATGGTAATCAGCAGGTTTCCTTGCCCATGTTTGAACTGATGCCATGAGACTTCACAGGATCCAGAGTCAGTGTTGAGGACTCCCAGGGCAACTCCCTCCCGACTGTATACCACTGCGGTGCCACTTCTGCTGGGTCTGTCCTGCCCATGGAACAGGACATACCCAGGGATGGTGATGATGGAGTCTGGGACATTATCTGTAAGGTATGATTCCATGAGGATGACTGTCATGCTGTTGCTTGACTAGATTGTGAAACAGCCCTCCCAATTTTGGCACGAGCCCCCAGATGTTAGTAAGGAGGACTTTGCAAAGTCAACAGGGCTGAGACTGCCGTTGTCATTTCTGGTGCCTAGGTCGACGAAAGGTGGTCCATCTGGTTTCATTCCTTTTTTGTGACTTTGTAGCAGTTTGTTACAACTGAGTGGCTTGCTAGGCCATTTCAGCGGGCATTTAAGAGTCAACCACACTGCTGTGTGTCTGGAGTCACCTGTAGGCCAGATAAGGACGACAGATTTCCATCCCTAAAGGGCATTAGTGAACCAGATGGGTTTTACAAAATCGACAATAGTTTCCTGGTCATCATTAGACTTTTATTTCCAGATTTTTATTGAATTCAAATTCCACCATCTGCCATGGTGGGATTCGCGGTGGATTACTAAGTCGACTACGCCATTAGCTCTCCTTGATTGATAAGAGAGGTGGAAAGATTTGAATGTAGAATCGCTGCTTTTGTTATGGCATTTACAGGCTTTGCAAACCTAAATTATGTTTCGTTTAATCCCTGCTATCAGGTTTTCCTCAACATTTCCACTTTAATGCTGCTGATATCCTTGTACTATGTAACCTGGCTGTTTACCAAGGTTTCACAATTTTTTAAATATCAAGTAGGTAAATCATTGTTACAATTGAAACTAAAAGGGAAAAGGTGCTCTAGTGATGTTACATACCGTAAACCAATTAATTTGGTAAAAGTAAATACAACAGACTTTAAAGTTGTCACCCGTATAATTTTCTTGTTTGGTTATCAGTTTCTGAGAAACCAGTTAATTCTAAGCCTAAATTTAATAAACAGGTAAATTACGTTTTTATCATTATACTTTCAAAAGTTTTTGGGTAAAGTTTACCATTGGCTTAGATTGGTAATGCAATATTTTATCAAGTAAAACTTACACTAAGTAGCTTCTGTAATCTTTGTAAATCTAGAATCATTATCCTTACTAATTTTTGTATTTTCGAAATGTGTTTTTCTACACATTATCCCAAAATGTTTCCGGTGTCATTGGTTTTCTTGTATTTCAAAACCAATACATGTATTGCAATATGATACGACTCTGCTTTTTTAAAAAATTTAGATGCAAAATACCTCCAATTACTTAGTGTAAAAATTATATTGAACCTTTTCCACAGTTTTAACCTTCATAGTCTGTTAAAGTTAGAAAGAGCCTTATGCATGTCAAATTAATTGTTGCAATAATTGAATGTTTAACTTCAATTATAAGTGCTTTTCCAATGTGGTCCACATATAATAAACTCCAATTTCCCACATTTACTATATGAGGCACTTCATAAAGTTCACTGTTTTATTTCTCACATTTAATTAAAATTAATTTGCTAACAATGGAGAAATCTTTCTCTCATCAGTGTCTTCATGTTAGCTGACTGATCCTTGGAGCTTTGCTCTTCCTGGGTTGTGATATTTAAATGGAAATGCTGTTCAACTCCAACCAATCACCTTTTTTGTCTCCATCCCAACTTAGTTTCAGGCACTTGTTACTTTCTCCAGCCTGGGTCCAGTTCTGCCTCCTGCTGTAGTCCTTCAGCTTTCCACCCTGAAGCTTTTTCCTTATCCACATTGTTGTCAGTACTGGAAGTCACCTTTGATATGGCTTTTATTTTAAACAAATCTGGGATCACGTGAAGCCTGGAGTGTTAAAATGACGTTACACAAAGAAAAAAAATTGGGAAGCACTGCCACAGAGGCATTTAAATCTGCACAATAATTCATCCGGTTAGGGCACTTGTTCATCAGGATATATCTCAGTGCTAGTCTGCAATGCTGTTTTTTTTACTACCGAGACATCAGATTGTGTGTGGTATCAAGCAGCCAATGTGTGTTTCCATCATATAATAGTTACATTTCCATCTAATAGTTACTTTGTCTTGCATATGTGCAGCACAATTTAAATATACTTATATTTTATTTGATATTGCTTCCATAGGAACGTTTTTAAATTCATTTTGAGAAAATATAAAACACTCAAGTGAACAATGTATTCGTATTTCAAAGTTCATACTTTTCCAAATTTCAAAATTGAGGCCCCTGGTGTTGGCACAAATGCTGTCTACAAAGCAAATTATGTCAGATTTATTACAAAGCTTTCTATTAGTTGTAATGTTAATCTTAATTTCTTTCCTTGCAGCGAAAGGTGAAATTGAGGCAATTGTTGTGCCTATTTGCCTGAGTTTCCTTTTGATCACTGTGGCGACTATACTACTGTGCTTCAACAAAAGACATCTGTAAGTATAAATTAGTTTGGGTTACCAATGTAACTTATAGAACCTTAATCTATTGGAAGGTATGACACCTTTAATGTAGTGAAACATCCCAAGGTGCTTTGCAGGAGCATTACAAAACAAAGCAAACCAAAAGCTTGGGCAAAGAGTTTTAAGGAGTATCTTAAAGGAGGAAATTAGCGAATTACAGACCAGTTAGCCTAACCTCAGTAGTAGGGAAAATGCTAGTGTATATTAGAAAGGATGTGATAACAGGGCACTTGGAAAATATCAACAGGATTAGACAAAGTCAACATGGATTTATGAAAGGGAAATAAGTTTGACAAACCTACAGGAGTTCTTTGATGATGTAACCAGCAGAATAGATAAGGGAGATCCAATGGATGTGGTGTATTTGGATTTTCAGAAAGGTTTTGATAAAGTCCCACATAAGAGGTTATTGTGTAAAATTAAAGCACATAGGATTGGGGTAATATATTGGCATGGATTGAGAATTGGTTAGCAGACAGGAAACAGTAAGAATAAATGGGTCTTTTTCAGAGTGGCAGTGGTGACTAGTAGAGTACCACAGGGATCAGTGCTTGGGCCCTAGCTATTCACAATATATATCAATGATTTGGATGAGGGAACCAAATGTAATATTTCCAAGTTTGCTGATGACACGAAACTTGGAAATGTGAGCAATGAGGTGGGTGTTCAGAAGCTTCAAGGCGATTTAGGCATGTTGAGTGAGTGGGCAAATACATGGCAGATGCAGTATAACATGGATAAGTGTGAAGTTTGCCATTCTGTTTTTCCTACCAAAGTGGATGAATATTATTTAAATGGTGGTAGATCGTGAAATGTTGAGGTACAAAGGGACCTGGATGTCCTTGTACACCAATCATTGAAAGCAAGCATGCAGGTGCAGCAAGCAGTTAAGAAGGCAAATGGTATGTTGGTCTTCATTGCAAGAGCACTTGAGTACAGGAGCAAGGTTGTCTTACAGCAGTACAGGGCCTTGGTGCAACCACACCTGGAATATTGAGTGTAGTTTTGGTCTCCTTACCTAGGAAAGGATATACTTGCCATAAAGGGAATGCAGCGAATTTTCAGCAGACTGATTCCTGGGATGACAGGATTGTTATATGAGGAGAGATTGGGCCAACTAGGCCTGCATTCACTGGAGTTTAGAAGAATGAGAGGAGATCACATTGAAGCATATAAAATTCTGATGGGTGGACAGACTAGATGCAGGAATGATATTTCCTCTGGCTGGGAGGGTCTAGAACAAGGAGTGACAATCTCAGGATATAGGGTAGACATTTAAGATTGAGATGAGGAGAAACTTCTTTACTCAGAGGGTGTTGAACCTATGGAATTCTTTACCACAGAAGGCTGTAGAGACTAAGTCACTGAATATATTTAAGAAGGAAATAGATTTCTGGACTCTAAAGGCATCGAGGGTTATGGAGAGAGTGCAGGAGTATGGCGTTAAGATAGAGGATCAGCCATGATCATATTGAATGGTGGAGCAGGCTCAAAGGGCCGAATGACCTACTCCTATTTTCTGTTTCTATGGAAGTGAGGTAAAGAGATGGGGAGGTGTAGGGAGGAAATTCCAGAGCTTTGGCTCTAGACAGCTGAAGACATGGTCATCAATGGTGGAGCAAGTAAAACTGGGAATCCACAAGAGGCCAGGATTAGGGAAGTGTATATCTTGGGCTGTTGTTGGTTGTTTTGTAGCTTTTTGGCTGGATAGAGTTCACGTGAGTGCAGCCAGTCCTAGCCTCTTACCTGGCATGAGCTTCAGGTTCCCTTGCAGTTCTCTCCACCAGTCAGACCAGTTCTATCCCATGCATCAACCTCAAGGTCGCAGCATTGCCCCTCTCCCTCCAGTTTAGTCTTTAGAGATTCATAGAGTCATCACAGGACAGTAGGACACTATTCGGCCCCAATGCTTCAGTGCTTATCGGGCATCAGAACCAGGCACCCTGCCTTTCTCCCACCCATTGTGCCCACTCTTGACCCAGTGCATCCCTGCCATCTTATTTCATGTCCTGTACCAGTAACTGAGTACATAAGTAAAGGTGCATACATAAAATCCATATGGAGCCAATGGGAGTTAGAGAAAAAAAAATGAAATGGTCTCACACAGTTAAAAACACCGCATACACAAGAAACAAATAATGAAAAACAAGGAGTGGCACAAAGGATTGGCAAGTGGCAAAGGACAAGAGAAACGGTTACAAGGAGAGAAAGCAAGACAATTTTTTGTCCTTGCACAACAATAAACACTGTTAAAGGGCATAATGCTTCTGTCAATAAAGAACAAATATCCTCCAACTCTGAACAATGCTGTGCAATATACACTGGTTTAATTTCAAAAATCTTTTACAGGATTAAGAAATATGTTTGGCCTAATGTTCCAGATCCTGCAAATAGCAGGGTTGTTGAATGGTCACCTAGCACTGCAAATCTCATTCAGGTATGGTTTTCAGCTGATTGTAAAAAGTTTCTTGCTCATGTTTCCTTCCCCCATGCAAGTGTTCTGAGTTCAGGGTTTAAAATGGATCCCAGTTTGTTTAAAAACTACTCCAATAACCAGTTTTTGAGGCCACGTAAAGACTTAAACAGCATATTTCGGTCACCAGAGTGGAGCAGCCAAATCAAATTATTGTTAAATTTGGACCAACTACAATAGTCCAAATCAGTCAGTGCTCACAATGATGCAACTTGATTGTGTAGGTACAGATTAATTGGTCATTTATCTGATCTGTTTACTGGACCTTGCTGTGTGCAAAATTCCACAAGTAATTTGCTGTGAAGTACTTTGTGGAGCATCCTCAGGATCTGAAAGGCATTATGTAAAATGCAGTTTTGCACTTTCATACGCGGGTACTACTGAAGTGAGTTCTCGCTGATTGTTTAACTTGATAGCAATCTTCATTTGTGTTGCACAACTTTAATGTGTATAGGTTATACATGTCACTTTTAATCACACAAAATAACTATTTTCAACAGAACAACCTAGGCGCAAAGGAACCCATGCATCCAGATGGCTTTATTTCTGATGTTACTATAATTGAAGCTGATGTAGATGATGAGAAATATCTGTCTAATGAGGATGAAATCAAGCAATTGACATCCTTAAAGAAGGAGAAGAGTACATCAGAAGAGCACAGCAGTGGTATTGGAGGTTCTTCATGCATGTCATCACCTCGACAAAGTGTTTCAGATAGTGATAGTGAGCCTGCACAGAATACTACAAGCACAGTTCAGTATTCAACTGTATTAGTAAATGACACTGGTTACAGGTGTCAGCAACCATCAGCACAGGTTTTTACAAGATCAGAATCAACCCAGCCACTATTAGAAAATGAAGAAAAGGCTGATGAGCATGCATATGGCAATTTTGGAAGCTGCAGTACAGGAGTAAAAAGACAGTATTTTAAACAGAATGCTAGTATTGAGGAGACCTGTTTGAGTGAGCCACATCCAAATGGAGCAGAAATCCTGGGTGATAAGAATGAAGATGACTCGCTCAGACTAAATCAGATGGAAGTTTCAGATCAGAGCTCAGACTTGGAGGGATGCTGTCCAGCAGTGGAGGAGTTCCCAAGCAGTAATGATCAAACTGTTGTCAAACTGGAGTTTTTGGGATTTAGTGCAGGTCTGGAAACTGATCAGCAAAGTTACATGCCTCAGGCTGTGAAACATAACAGTTATATGCCTCAATCAAAGTAAAAGAAGTCTACCCTTTTCCTTGTGCTTGAGATGAAGCAGCTCTTATTTCATAGGCTACATGTCAAAGTTGTGAACTGCTGTTTAGTGTTTGCAGCTATCCTAAGTAGCCTAAATAAGCACCTGTAATTTGAGCATCTGTGGTAACATCTTGACTTACTGAGAACATTATATCCAAATACTGCTGTGAATGTTTTGTTTGAAAAATCATGGGCACCAATTTTTGAGGGTGAATCATTTTTTTTTTTTTGGATCATTTTGAAAATCTAGCCTGGTGGAAAAAGTAAACTTGGCCATAGACACGCGCTAAGTCATTCCTGTACTTACAAGACAGCCATATACCAGAGTGTTGAGCAGCTAACTGGCTATATGTTGCTGTGGGGCAAGGGAGGGAGGATAAGTAATAATCTAATGTAAGTTTTAAAAAAAATGCATACTATTTTGGATTTGTTTTGATGAAGTTCTTTCAGGATTAGAACAGTTAAGTGTTGGACTTTTTCTAAATTCCCTTGTCTGTTATTTTTTATTAGCACACTCTAAATATTGAAATGCAACGTATTTTACATCAACATTTTTAATTTTATTGAAAAAATTACTATATAACTAAGTCACTTTTTTTCATTGAAAGCACTGCAGTGTTCAGTGGGTTCAAATACTTTAATTCTGCTTTATCCATTTTATATAAATAATTTACTATACAGTTTTGAAACTGGTAGCAAGCTCATTTGACTTAGAAGGCACAAAATAAGCCTAAGCATTCAAAAGTATTGTCTGGCCATCTTCTGTCATAACAGACTTTCAGTAATTGTGTTTAAAAGTCCCAGCCTTGCTTATCCAATCCCCTTAACTGTACTTAGTAAGAACATTGTTATAATCTTTGAATGATTATTTTGAAAAATAAATCTGTGAAAATAACTAGCGTCAACCTAGATTTTAACACCTTTAAGAGTTAGAGGTGGCAAAAGCACTACAACTTTTTTTTGGGCAATATATTAACCAGGTAAAGAGTAGGGGGAAAATATCAGATTTACACTACTGCAGCTATATATCTTAAACAAAAACTATTTTTCTAATATGTACAGTATTAAAGTATCTTTCACATGTTATTTGGGATGGGGGCAAGAATGCAAAGTATATCCTGCATAAACCACACAAATACCTAAAATGTGAAGTATAACACTGGAGCAGTGAACTTTGTGTTCAGTGGAATGCAGTAGTCTGAGTTCTCCTAAACCAGGATGTGGCAGCATTTTGAGATCTCTTGCAACTATATTTGCAGAATTTGTAACAGCAAAGTCATTACCTGTATATACAGTATTGGGTCTAGTGGAAGGTTTAGTAGTGAAGTTTGAATGTAGATTTTTCACGCACAGTTTTTAAAGGATGTGTGCCACTTAAATATTCAACATAATCAGTGTTGTAACACTATACTCATGTTCTGAGCAATTCTTCTCCATTCCTTTTCTGTGTAAACTATATCCACTCGCATTATCTACTGAACTAACACTCAAAGGCATCTGCTTCAAGCCAAAAATTTTCGGTCATGAGCTCTGTTAATATTTTATTATGTGCGTGTGTGTGTTCTGCCGATAACTTCACAACTTGAGAAATTGATACAATGTTACAAAATTTAAAAATAATTGCACTTAGCACTTAATGCTCCATAGTGCAGTGTTCAAGACATATTTAAAAGTTAATCCAGCTCCTTGTGCTTCACCAGCCTAATGGCTCAAACTCTTTCCACTATTGAAGGATTTATTGCATAATGCTATTTTCTTCTGTTTCTAATAGTGTAAGATCAACTTTGAGCAGGTAGTCTCCAATCCAAAAGTTTTAGTGCCCTAATAACATTTTGTATCCAAGGCAACATTGTGGACAAATTTTATCAAGCCTAATTCTGGTTACAATATTTAAAATTTTTTTTTAGATTTGCCATTATCTTTTATTTGACTATATGCCACTATTTTAATCTTGCTGGTATATTATGCCAAAATTACTGGGCTAATTCTGTGCAACTAGTGGTGAAAGTGTAAGTCCTTTGGGTTGTCATTACACTTGTATATTCTTAAGCCGCATTCTTTTCATAAAGACATAAACTTGTAGGATTTGAGTTTTGCTAATTTTGCCTGAATCCAAAATAAAGCTGCTTTTCAAGTTTTGATTGTGCTTGCCCTTTTCATGGACCACATTTTTTCGTTTGCTATACATTCTACCTGCAAAAATTCTGAAGCTGAAATCAGTTATAGAGCTGATTGTTAGCCCATTCAGTTGTATTATAGGAAGGACCAGAGAGGAGATGAGGAAAAACTTTTTCACCCAGAGGGTGCTGGGTGTCTAGAATTCACTGCCAAAGTTGGTGGTTGAGGCTGAAATGCTCAACTCATTTACAAGGTACTTCGATCTGCACCTGAAGAGCTGTAACCTGCAAGGCTATGGACTTGGTGCTGGGATTAAAAAGACCGGCTAGTTTTTTTTTCTCTTTTTGGCAATTGCAGACATGATGGGCTGCACCGTAACTTTTCTATGGTTCTAATGTAGTCTAAGTACAAGGATTTTTGGATGAAAATTACTTGTTACATGCTACATAGTAGTGCCTACATAGACATTTTACCACCAGGAAATGGTCAAATATTTCATCAGTTTTTTTTCTTGTGCTTAAACCATAACATACACTGGAATGTTGTGTTGGTATGCAAATAAATTTCATTCAGTTCTTTGGAGCCCAACTTTTTTAGAATAGTGAAGTGGTTCTCTTATTTCCTATGGGCTGATAGGCTGAATGTAATACATAAGTCCCTGAAAAGCTTGTGCTCTAATGCAGAAGCATGCTTAATGTGAAAACATGTTGTTTTGAAGATAGTGGATCTGCACTATTTTGGTGACTTTCTTTTCAAGACTATTGAGGCAGTAAGTATGAGTATATCATGTACAAATATACAGGTAGCTAGAAGTTGCAATTATTTATACTCATGGACAATAAATCAGACTTGAACTTTTTCTGCTTTAAAATTATTGATCATACAGCTTTGTAATTAGTAAATTTGCCAATTGAATTATTTGTAATGAGCTTTTATTCATTTTTAAACAAAGTAATTTTGTGCAAGTCCCCTCTACAACATCCTCTCTCCAGCACTCTAATATTCTCTGAACTCATTTTGTTCCTTCCCTGTCTTTCCTAAACACCTTGCATCTAGGAATGCATTGTACTTAGCCCTGCCCTTTTTTGAGCCTGGTCTCCAATATTATTGCACAATTACCAAACTCTGTGTGCTCACATAAGTGCACTGTAAACCTAATTTAGACCTTAATGCATTTCCATCTTATTCTGGCCTCTACCTAATACTTTACTTTACATCAAGGAGCCCTAGCGAAACTGAAGTCAATGGGAATCAGGGAAAACTCTGCACTGGTTGGAATCATACCTGGCAAAAAGGAAGATGGTTACGGTTATTTTAGGTCAATCATTTCATTCCCAGGACATCCATGCAGGAGTTCTTCAGGGTAGTGTCCTAGGCCCAACCATCTTCAGCTGCTTCATCAATGACCTTCCCTTTATCACAAGGTCAGAAGAGGGGAGGTTCATTGTGCATTCATCAATGTTCAGCACCATTCGTGACTCAAATACTGAAGCAGTCCATGTCCAAATGCAACAAGACCTGGGCAACATTTGAGCTGACAATTGGCAAGTAACATTTGCACCACGCAAGTGCCAGGCAATGACCATCTCCAACAAGAGAGAATCCAACCGTTTTCCCTTAACATCTTATTATCACTATTGCTGAATTCCCCACTATCAACATCCTGGGGTTACCATTGACCAGGAACTGAACTGGACCAGCCGTATAAATACTGTGGCTACAAGAGCAGGTCTGAGGTGTGGAATTCTGCGGAGGGTAGCTCGCCTCCTGACTCCCCAAAGCTTGACCACCATCTACAAGGCACAAGTCAGAAGTGTGTTGGAATACTCTCCACTTGCCTGGATGAGTGCAGCTCCCACAACACTTAAGCAGCCTGCTTGATTGGCACCCCATCCACCACTATCAATACACAGTGGCAGCAGCGTGTATCATCTATAAGATGCACTGCAGCAACTCACCAAGTTTCCTTCAACAGCACCTCACAAACCTATGACCTCTACCACCTAGAAGGGCAGCAGACATGAGGGCACTGCCACCTACAATTCCCTCTCCAAGCCACATACCACACTGATATGAAACTATATCACTGTTCCTTCACTGTTGCGAGGTCAAAATCCTGGAACTACCTCCCTAACAGCACTGTGGGTGTTTCTACACCACATGGACTGCAGCGATTCAAGAAAGCTCATCACCATTTTCGAGGGCAATTAGGGATAGGCAATAAACATGCTGGCCTAGCCAGCAGTGCCTACATCCTGTGAAAGCATTAAAAAAAACTTCTTACAATTTTTTGTGCACCTTGGTTTTTCCTTTCTAATTTAACCACGTGTTTCCCAGCTCCCTGTCAAATTAACATATACCCTCCCCAATAGCATTAGCAATCTGCCCCAAAGGGCATTGGCCCCAGCTCTGTTTGGGTGCAACCCATGCAATCTGTACTGGTCCCATCTTCAGTGCCCCATTTGCCTCCTACACCATCTCTCCAGCCACAATTTGCTGTTTCCTACTTCCTGCCTCACTAGCGGGTGGCACCAGGAATAATCCAGAGATTACTACCTTTGCAGTCCTACCTGCTAGTCTCCCTAGCTCCCTAAACCCTGCCTGCAGGACCTCATTCCTCTTTCTACCTGTCATTGGTACAGCTGACTGTACACTCTTCCCACTTAAAGTGCTCTGCAGCTGCTCAGTGACAGCAACAGGGAGACCACATTTGATCCTAGATTCACATTTACTGCTGCAATCTATTGTCTGTTCCCCTAACCATAGAATCAAAGTTAAACTTCTAAGCTTAGACAAATTAAGTCAATTGGTAAAGCTTAGCTTTTCTTTCTTTGAATTCCTGTATTTATATGGGTTTTAAGGAGTGTATATTTCTGCATGCTGTTGCATTATTGGCTAATCAGTATTTTCTGCTGGCAGTCATGTCTACCAAAATGTTGTTGTTGCTTCTTATTTACACAGTACATACCACCTGTTTAATAATTTATGACATTGATACAGCATGTTCACATTTGATTACAGGAGAGTCTTTTTTTGTGGTTATGTAAAAGTGCATTCTTGAAAATCAAGAGAATTTTGTGGATATATTTTTGCTTAAGATTTATCAGTAATTGTTCAAGAATTGAAATATAATTAAAAGGATGATACATTTTAATCTGAAGTCCTTTTCCAATTTGGACAAAAATTGCTTTGGAATTAAAGGGAAATTTTAATGAAGAAATGGCGATCATTTATAAATTTAAAGATTGGAGGATTCAAACAAGCAGAGGACTATCACAAGCATATTTTTCTTCCTAAATTTAGTTCTACCTAAGATTCATCGAGCCAAGATGTAACCTACATGTTTCTTTCTTTGGTGGTAAATGAAAATAACATTAAAAATGTTACCATTTAAGTGTTTGACTCTCAAAGTTGACTAAAGTTTATGGATATTTTTGACAAAAATATATTGATAAAGGAAATGTTCATTTCAATCACACTTGGTTCTTTGAATATTTCACCCATTCTGCAAAGAATTGAATCTTATTATGTTCATTGTTTGGTTCTATGCAATTTAATGCAGTTTACAGTAAAGCAGGATTAAAAATCCCCAAAATTGATATGGGAAAAATTAATTTTTGTTTGCAAATTCTTGTAAAAAGCAATTGTGCATGTAATCTTTTTCTAATAAATAAAAATTAAATATCCCAATTTATCAATCTAGCATTCATGCAAATTTAGAGTGCAGGTAGAGTGCTGGTTACATTACTGGGCTAGTAATCCATAGGCCTGAATTTAATAATCCAAAGTATGATAGTTTAACTACCACCATAGCAATTTGAAAATTCAATTCAGTTGCAAAATTCTAGAAACACTTAGCGTGCCATGATTGTTCTAAAAAGCCACTGGTTCACCCATGTCCTTTAGGGAGAGAAACTTGCTGTCATTGATTTTGACTACACCCACATCCCCATCACATTTACATCCAACCTGCACAAACAGTTCAGTTCTTGTGCTGACAGTAATAGCAAATATTCCACTTCATAAGGACATGCAAGCTAGATCACCAGATTTGAATGTTACCAGTAATAATCTGATTCTTTAAATCACATCTGCTTTCCTAATATCTGGCTGTTCTATCTGCCTTTTATTTCACACATATAAACCTGAATTGGGGTGGAAACCTATTGAATTTGCAGATTTTGAAGCACTTTTGAGTAACCATAATCTCACAAGCAAGAACATTGCAAGCCCTGTTCTTAATTTAACTTACTGTCAGCATCAGTGGCATAGTGCTAACACTGGACTAGTAATCCAGAGGCCCAGGCTCTGGGGACATGGTTCAAATTCCACCATGGCAACTTAAATTGGAATTTCAATACATTTAATAAATCTGGAATTAAAAGTTAATTTACTTGATCAGTGTAAAAGCCCATCTGGTTCACTAATGACTTTTAAGGAAGGAAACCTGCCATCCTTACCTGGCCTGGCCCACATGTGACTCCAGACCCACAGTTAAGTGGGTGACTCTTAAATGCCCACCTAAGTGGCCTAGCAAGCCAGTTGGTTATATCAAACTGCTACAAAGTCAAAAAGGAAACCGGAAGACCAACTGAATGAGCCTTTGCACTGGAAAGGACAAAGATACGCCCAGCTCTGTTGACCTTGAAACATCCTCCTCACTAACCCATGGAGGCTTGTGACAAAATTGGGAGAGCTGGCCTTCAGACCAGTCAAGCAATGACGACACTATCTGAGAGTATGAATGACTGTCTCAGACACTACCAACACTATCCCTGGGTATTCCCTGCCCCACTGGCAGAACAGACAGACCAGAGGTGGTGACACAGAGGTATACAGTTGGGAAGGAGTTACCCTGGGAGTTCTCGATACTGATTCTAGACCCCAATCAGGTCAAACATAGGCAAGGAAACCTCCTGATAACCACCTACTCCTCAACTGATGAATAAATATTCCTCCATGTTGAACACCAATTGGAAGAAGCGCTGAGGGTGGCAAGGGCAGAGAATGTACTCTGGGCGGGGACTTTGTTGTCTATCACCAAGGGTGGCTCGGTAGCACCACTTCTAACTAAGCAGGCGAGTCCGGAAGGTTGTGGCTGCCAGACTGGGTCTGTGGCAAAGGGTGAGGGAACCAACAAAAGGGAAAAATCTACTTGACCTCATCCCCACCAATCTGCCTGCGTAGATGCATCTGTCCATGACAGCAATGATAGGAGTGACCACTGTAGAGACATCATCACACTGAGGATATCCTCCCATGTTATGTGGCTCTATCACCATGCTAAATGGGAATAATTTTGAATAGATCTAGCAACTCAAAACTGGGCATTCATGAGATGCCGTGGGCAATCAGCAGCAGAATTGTATTCAATGACAATCTTTTAACCTCTTGGCCTGGCATTACCATTAAGCCAGAGGATCAACCTAGTTCAATGAAGAGTGCAGAAGGGCATGCCAGGAGCAGCACCAGGCATATCTAAAAATGACATATCAACCTGGTCAAGTGACAATTAGGACCATTTGCATGCCAGTGGAAGAACCATGTGACAAACTGAGCTAACCAATTCCTCAAACAGTGGAGCAGATCTAAACTCTGCAGTCCTGCCACATCCAGTCGTAAATAGCAGTGGACAATTAACTAATGAGGAGAAGGCTCCACAAGTATCCCCGTCCTCAATGGTGGTGAAACCCAGCACATTAGTGCAAAAAGCAAGGCAACCATCTTCAGCCAGAAGTACCAAGTGGATGATCCAACTCGGCCTCTTCCTGAGGCCCCAGGATCACAGATGCCAGCCTTATGCCAATTTAGTTCATCCCACGTGATGTCAAAAAACAGCTGATGACACTGGATGGTGGAAGGTTATCGGTCCTGAAAGCATTCTGGTAGTAGTACTGAAGGCATATGCTCCAAACTAGCTGCGTGCCTACCCAAGCTGTTCCATTACATTTACAACGCTGGCATCTGCCCGGCAATGTGGAAAATTGCTCAGGTCTGTCCTGCCCACAAGTAGCAGGACAAATGCAACCCAGTCAATTGCCACCCAATCAGCCTGCTCTCAATCATCAGCAAAGTGAGGGAAGATGTTGTCGACAATGCTTCGAAGTAGCATTTACATTGCAAGAACCTAATACATTCAGTTTGGGTTCCCTCAGGGCTGCTCGGTTCCTGATCTCGTCACAGACTTAGACCAAACATGGAGAAAAGAGCTGAACTCAAGAGGTGAGAGTAACTGCCCTTGACATCAAGACAGCATTTCACTGAGTGTGACATCAAGGAGCCCTAGCAAAACTATAGTCAATGGGAATCGGGGGGAAAACACAACTAGCTGGAGTCATACTTAAAACAAAGGAAGATGCAGTTCAATCATCTCAGTCCCAGGACATCACTGCAGGGGTTCCTCAGAATGATGTCCTAGACCCAACTATCTTCAGCTCCTTTATCAATGACCTTCCCTCCATCATAAGGTCAGAAGTGAGATGTGCGCTGATAATTGCACAATGTTCAGCACATTCACAACTCCTCCGACACTGAAGCATTTCGTGTCCGTGTGCAGCCAGTCCTGGACAACATCCAGGCTTGGGCTGATAAATGGCAAGTAACATTTGTGTCACACAAGTGCCCGGCAATGCCTACAAGACAGATTCCCACATCTCCCCTTGACATTCAATGTTATTACAATTGCTGAATCCCCCGCTATCAACATGCTGGGGGGGGGTTACTATTGACCAAAAACTAAACTGCACCACTTGCCCCTCTACAGATTCTGTCTAACCTGTTTGCAGCATTTTCTGTTTTTATTTTAAAGGATACCTTTAGTGTAATAGATTGTAACACTGTGGCTACAAGAACAGGTTTTTTTTAAATGTTCATGGGATGTGGGCTTTGCTGGCCAGACCAGCATTTATTACCCATCCCGAGTTCAGAGGGCATTTAAGAGTCAACCACATTGCTGTGGGTCTGGTGTCACATAGGCCAGACCAGGTAAGGAAGGCAAATTTCTTTCCCTAAAGGGCATTAGTGAAGCAGATGGGTTTTTACAACAAGTGACAATGGCTTCATTCCAGATTTTTATCTGCCACGGGATTCAAACCTGAGCCCCCAGAGCATTACCCTGGGGTCTCTGGATTACTAGTCAAGCAAAAATACCACTACACCATCACCTCCCCCTGAGGTCAGAGGCTGGGAATTCTGAGGCGCATACCTCACCACCAAAGCCTGTCTACCATCTACTAGGTACAAGTCAGAAGCATGATGGAATACGCTGCACTTGTCTGGATATATGCAGCTCCAGCAACACTCAAGAAGCTTGACACCATCTAGGACAAAGTAACCCACTTAACTGGCAACCCATCCACCACCTTCAACATTCACTCCCTCCACTATTGATGCACAGTGCCAGCAGTGTGTGTCTACAAGCTACAACTCACCAAGGCTCCTTTGACAGCACCTTCCAAACCCACAACCTCTATCTAGAAGGACAAATGCACTAGGTGTGTGGGAACACCACCACCTGCAAGTTCCTCTCCAAGCCAGACACCATCCAGACTTGGAACTTGTTCCTTCACTGTCACTGGGTCAAACTCCTGGTATCCCCTGCTCTGTGGGCTGTGTAACAGCGCTGTGGGAGCACCTTTAAAAGATGTACTGCAGCGGTTCAAGAAGGCAGCTCACCATCACCTCCTCAAGGGCAATTAGGTATGGGTAACAAATTCTGGCCTAGCCAGCGATACCCACATCCTGTGAAAGAGGGTTTTAAAAAAAACTTCACGAAGACTGTCAACATTTAGGATTCCTTGACTGCATTAATTGGCAAAAATTGTCACCATTATTGGATCCATTCCTAAAACAATTTTATAAGTTCTCCTGCTTACAGCCTGCATGAAATACCAACCCCAGATCAGCATGAGATAAGAACCGATTGGAGGAAAAATAGGAGATGGGTGGAGGTGAAAGTAGAGGTCTCAGTGTGAACTGGGAGTGGGTGAAGAAGAGGTGCCAGCATGATCTGAAGAAAGAGAGGGAAAAGGGCACTAGCTAGAAAGAATGGCAGGAAGTTGTCACATGAACTGAGAGCAGGTATGTGTCATATGAATAGAGGGAAAAGAGAAGTTAAACTGGGAAGAGAGGAATTAAGTGCCTTCATATTGCAATATTACTAAATATTTTAGAACTGTTTAACAATTGAATTTAGCAGCAGTATATAATGCCTATCGGCAATAGCTGTAATTTTTCGCAAAAAGGTCAACATAAATTCAACTAAATTCTTCACTCTCATGTGTCTGTTCTTGGCAGCCTGCACTGTTCCAGTAAAGCTCAGCACAGGCTCAGTGAACATCATCTTACATTTTGATTCTGGACTCAACATTGAGTTCAACAATTTTAGATCATAACCAGCTTAGGAACATAGGACATCAGCAGGATAGGACTTAGGAGCGGAGAAGGCCATTTGGCCCTTTGAGCCTGCTCTGCCATCTGATACAATCATGGCTCAATTCCACTTTCCTCTCTGTGCCCCATAACCCTTGACTCCCTTGTCTATCAAAAATCTAACTCTGCATTGATTAATTTCAATGACCCAGCCTCCACGACTTTGAGGAAAAGAATTCCACAGATTAAAGACCCTCTGGAAAAAAATCTTCATCTCCAACTTAAAAGGAAGACCTTTTATTTTTAAACTGAGGCCCATAGTTCTTCTCTCTCACACAAGAGAAAACATCTTCCCAGTATCCGCCCTATCAAGTCCCCTCAGGATCTTGTTTGTTTCTCTTGTCTTCTAAACTCCAATGACTATAGGCCCAACCTGTTCAACCTTTCTTCATAAGATAAGCACCTCATCCCAGGAATGAGTTGAGTGAACCTTCCCTGACCTGCTCTAACACATCTATATCCTGTTTCTATTAAGAAGACCAAAATTGAACACAGCACTCCTGATGTGGTCTCACCAAGGCCCTGTGCAGCTGCAGTAAACATAGCAAAATAGAAATAGGAGCAGGAGTAGGCCATTCAAACCTTCGAACCTGCTCTGCCATTCATTATTTCTTCATGGCTGATCATCCAACTCAATAGCCTGCTCCAGCTTTCTCCCCATATCCTTTGATCCATTTCGCCGCAAGAGCTATATCTTACTCCTTCTTGAAAACATACAATGTTTTGGCCTCAACTACTTTCTGTGGTAGCGAATTCCACAGACTCACCACTCTGTGGGTGAAGAAATTTCTTCTCATCTCAGCCCTAAATGGTCTACCCCGTATCGTCAGACTGTGAGGCCTGGTTCTGGACTCCCCCACCATCGGGAACAGCCTCCCTGCCTATATCCTGTCTAGTCCTGCTAGAATTTTATAGGTTTCTATGAGATCCCCCCTCATTCTTCTGAACTCCAGCGAATATAATCCTAAACGACTCAATCTCTCCTCATATATCAGTCCCATCATCCCAGGAATCAATCTGGTAAACTTTCGCTGCACTCCCTCTATAGCAAGAACACCCTTCCTCAGATAAGGAGACCAAGACTGCACACAATATTCCAGATAGGATCTCACCAAGGCCCTGTATGATTGTAGCAAGACACCCCTGCTCCTGTACTCTAATCCTCTGGCTATGAATGTCAGCATACCATTTGCCTTCTTTACTACCTGCTGCACCTGCATGCTTACCTTCAGCGACTGGTGTACGAGGACACCCAGGTCTCGTTGCAAATTCCCCTCTCTCAATTTATAGCCGTTCAGATAATAATCTGCCTTCCTGTTTTTGCTCCCAAAGTGGATAACCTCACATTTATCCACATGACACTGCATCTGCCATGCATTTGCCCACTCACTCAGCTTGTCCAAATCACACTGCATTTCTGCATCCTCCTCACAGCTCACCCTCCCACCCAGCTTTGTGTCATCTGCAAATTTGGAGATATTACATTTAGTTCCCTCATCTAAATCATTAATATATATTGTGAATTGCTGGGGTCCCAGCACGATCCCTGCGGTACTCCACTAGTCACTGCCTGCCATTCGGAAAAAGACCCATTTATTCCAACTCTTTGTTTCCTGTCTGCCAACCAGTTTCTGTCCATCTCAATACACTACCCCCAATGACATGTGCTTTAATTTTACACGCTAATCTCTGATGTGGGACTTTGTTAAAAGCCTTCTGAAAGTCCAAATAAACCACTTCCACTGGCTCACCCTCATCAACTCTACCAGTTACATCCTTGAAAAATTCCAGTAGATTTGTCAAGCATGATTTCCCTTTCGTAAATCCATGTTGGCTCTGTCCAATTCTGCCTCTGTTTTCCAAGTGCTCAGCTATTAAATCTTTTATAATGGACTCTAGAATTTTCCCCACTACCGACGTCAGGCTGACTGGTCTATAATTCCTCGTTTTCTCTCTACCTCCCTTTTGAAATAATGGGGTTACATTAGCTACCCTCCAAGCTGTAGGAACTGTTCCAGAGTCTATAGAATCTCGGAAGATGACCACCAATGCATCCAGTATTTCTAGGGCCACTTCCTTAAGTACTCTGGGATGTAGATTATCAGGCCCTGATAAAACCAGGAGTTTTATTGGTCTTCAATCCCATCAATTTCTCCAACACCATTTCCCTACTAATACTAACTTCTTTCAGTTCCTCCCTCTCACTAAACCCTGTGTTCCCAACATTTCTGTTATGTTATTTGTATCTTCCTTTGTGAAGACAGAACCAAAGTATGTATTTAGTTGGTCAGCCATTTCTTTGTTCCCCATTATAAATTCTCCTGTTTCTGACTGTTTGTCTTCACCAATTTGTCTTCACCAATCATTTTCTCTTCACATATCTATAGAAACTTTTACAGTCAGTTTTTATGTTCCCCGCAAGCTTACTCTCAAACTCTATTTTTCCCTTCTTAATCCCTTGGATCTCCTTTGCTGAATTCTAAAGTGCTCCCAATCCTCAGGTCTGTTGTTTTTTCTGGCCAATTTGTATGCCCCTTCCTTGGATCTAGTACGATCTCTAATTTCCCTTATAAGCCATGGTTTGGCCACCTTTCCTGTTTTACTTTTACGCCAGACAGGAATAAACAATTGCTGCAGTTCTCCCATGTGCTTTTTGAATGTTTGCCATTGCCTTTCCACCATCATCCTTTTAAGTAACGTTTCCCAATCCATCATAGCCAACACACGCCTCATACCATTGTAGTCTCCTTTATTAAGATTCAGGAGCCTAGTCTCAGAATCAACTATATCACTCTCCATCTTGATGAAGAATTCTATCATGGTCACTCATCTCCAAGGGACCTCGCACAACTAGTTTGCCAATTATTCCTTTCTCATTACACAATACCCAATCTAGGATGGCCTGTTCTCTAGTTGGTTCCTCAACGTATTGGTCCAAAAAACCATCCCGTATCCACTCCAGGAATTCCTCTACGGTATTGTTACTAATTTGATTTGCCCAATCTATATGCAGATTAAAGTCATCCATAATTACAGATGTTCCTTTATTACATGCATCTCTAATTTCCTGTTTAATGTCATTCCCAGTATCACCACTACAGCTTGGGGGTCTATATACAGCCTCCACTAATGTTTTTTGCCCCTTAGTGTTTCTCAGCTCTACCCATACAGATTCCACATCATCGGAGCTAATATCTTTCCTCACTATTGTGTTAATTTCCTCTTTAATCAGCAATGCAATGCCTTTTCCTTTTTGTCTGTCCTCCCTAAATATTGAATACCCCTGGATGTTCAGTTCCCATCCCTGGTCACCCTGCAGCCATGTCTCTGTAATCGCGACTATATCATACCTGTTAACATCTATTTGCGCTGTTAGTTCATCCACTTTATTGCAAATTCTCCTTGCGCTAAGGCACAAAGCCTTAAGGCTTGTCTTTTTAACCTTATTTATCCTGTTCCCACTATTTTTCACTGAGGCCCTGTTTGATTCTTGCCCTTGATTTCTCTGCCTTTCACTTTTCTTATTCCCCTTGCTGTCTTTTGCCCTTGTCCTTGATTCCCCTCCTCTGACTCCTTGCATAGGTTTCCATCCCCCTGCCATTTTAGTTTAAACCCTCCCCAACCACTCTCGCAAATATTTCCCCTAGGACATCAGTCCCGGTCCTGCCCAGGTGTAACCCGTCCAGTTTGTACTGGTCCCACCTCCCCCAATGCCCCAGGAATCTGAAACCCTTCCCCTCACACCATCTCTTCAGCCACATATTCATCTGGTGTATCCTGCTATTTCTACTCTGAATAGCACGTGGCATTGGTAGTAATCCTGAGCTAACTACCTTTGAGGTCCTACTTTTCAACTTGCTTCCTAACTCCCTATATTCTGCTTTTAGGACCTCATCCCTTTTTTAACCTATGTCATTTGTACCAATGTGTACCATGACCACTAGCTGTTCACCGTTCCCCTTCAGAATGTCCTGTAGCCGCTCTGAGACATCCTTGACCCGAGCACCAGGGAGACAACATACCATCCTGCAGTCTCGTTTGTGGCCACAGAAACGCCTACCTATTCCCCTTACAATTGAATCCCCTGTAACTATTGCTTTCCCACACTTTTTACTGCTCCCCTGTGCAGCAGAGCCAACCATGGTGCAACAAATTTGGCTGTTGCTGCTTTCCCCTGAGAGGCCATTCCCCTCAACAGTATCCAAAGCAATATATCTGTTTTACAGGGGAATAGCCACAGGAGATTCCTGCACTGCCTGCCCAATCCTCTTACTCTGTCTGGTGGTCACCCATTCCCTTCCTGTGGACTCTTAGCCTGCAGTGTGACCACCTCTTTATACGTGCTATCCATGATACTCTCTGCCTTGCAGATACTCCACAGTGTCCCCAGCCACCGCTCCAGCTCTGAAACCCGGACTTCCAGGAGCTGCAGCTGGAGACACTTGCTGCACACATGCTGGCCCCAGGCACTGGAAATGTTCACCGCTTCCCACATAGAGCAGGAGGAGCAACCACGGCTTTGAGCTCTCCTGCCAGGACTTAACCCTTTAAATTAAATTCAAACTTTAGAAGATACTTAATATCAAATAATATCAATTACCCTAGGATCCTTCTTCCCTGCTCCTCGTTGTTACAGAATATAGCCCTTATAAACAATGAACCACAAAATAAGACCTTAAAAACTATGTGATAAAAGTTATAAATACTCACGGTACTCAAAGGATCACTCATTCCCTCCTCACCGATCTCCCTCAGTCACCAAACTCCAACTTAAGCACTCTACTGCAGCCAAAGCAGCACTCCAGTGCAGATAAAGTCAGCAGTGTCATAAACCCTGTTTTAAAGCTGGTCTAGAACTCACCTTCTTCCACTCCAATCATCAACTTTTAGTTAATTGCTAAATTAAAGAAAGACTATACTTTAGATGGACATTAACCTTTAAATTCCCTCAGTCACCAAACTCCAACTTAAGCACTCTACTGCAGCCCAAAGCAGCACTCCAGTGCAGACTGCAATGATAATGATAATCATAATAATCCCATTATGAGTGTAACTTCCCTACTTTTATATTTCATTCCCCTTGCAATAAAGGCCAACATTCCATTTGCCTTCTTAATTACTTAGATAGTATTTTTTGAGATTTATGTATCAGGACACCCAGGCCCCTCTATACCACCAAATTCTGCATTCTATTCTTCCTGCCAAAGTGGACAAGTTAAAATTTTCCCATGTTTTACTCCATCTGACAAATTTTTGCCCACTCACTTTATCTATCTATATCCCTTTGTAGACTTTTTACCTACTCTTGACAATTATTATCCTACTATATTGGTGTCATCAGCAAATTTAGTTACTGTACATTCAGTCCCCTCATCCAAGTTATTGTTATGGATTGTAAATAGCTGAGGCGCCAACACTGATTCCTGTGGCACTGCGCTAGTTACAGCTTGCCAACCTGGAGAAGACCCATTTATCCCTACCCTCCTGCTTCTTGTTAGCAAACCAATCCTTTATCCATGCTAATATGTTCCTCATACACCATATTCTCTTATATTGTGAAGCAACCTTTGATGTGGCACCTTATCAAATGCCTTTTGGAAATCCAAGTACACCACATCTACATGTTCCCCTTTATCTATGTTGCTTGTTACCCCCTCAAAGAACTCCAATAAATTAGTTAAACGTCATTTCCCTTTCACATAACCATGTTGACTCAGCCTGATCCCGTAATGATTTTCTAAGTATCCTGCTATAACCTCCTTAATAATGATTCTAGCAATTTCCCTATGACAGATGTTAGGCTAAGTGGCCTATAGTTTCCTGCTTTCTGTCTCACCCCTCTTGGAAAAAAGATGGCACTTTGGCTGTATTCTAATCCACTTGGATTTTTCCAGAATCTAAGGAATTTTGGAATATTATAACCAATATCTCTTCTATCTCTGCAACCACTTTTTTAAGATCCAAGGATGGAGGCCATCAAGTTCTGGGGACTTGTCAGCATTTAGGTCTAATAGTTTTCCTAGCACCTTTTCTCTGTTGGTGGTGATTGTTTTAAGTTCCTCCTTCCCTCTCAATTCTTGATTTTTACAGATCTCTGGAGAGTTTTCTAAGTCTTCTACAGTGAAGACAGACACAAAATACCTGTTCAACCCTTCCTCCATTTCCTTGTTCTCCATTAGTAATTCCCCAGACTCATTCTCTGGAGGACCAACCCTCACTTTATTTACTATTTTCCTGTTTAATAACTTGTAGAAACTTTTACTATCCGTTTTTATATTTCTAGCTAGCTTGGCAGGTGGATGGGAACCAGAGAGAGAATTCAGATAGAAGAGACACAAAGCTGGTAATGGTAGGAAGAAAAGCAGTAAGCAAGATTGGAGGGCAGCAAAAACAAAGGCCAGCATCAAATCACATCAAAATACAGAGAAATGTTAAAAAGGTAAAATTAAAAGCACTGTATCTGAATGCATGCGGCATTTGCAACAAGGTAGATGAATTGATGACACAAATAAGAATAAACAGGTATGATGTAATTGCCATTATGGAAACATGGCTGCAGGGTAACCAAGGCTGGGAACTGAATATTTCAGGGTATTCAACATTTAGGAAGGATAGGCAAAAAGGAAAAGGATGAGATCAGTACCTTAGTAAGGGAAGATCTTGGATTGTAAGATCAAGATATAGAATAAGTTTGGGTGAAGCTAAGAAACAGCAAGGAGAAGCTATATATTGGTGGGAGTTAATTGTTGGCCACCAAATATTAGCAGTAATGTAGGGCATGGTTTAAATCAGGAAATTAGAGGTACATGTAGCAAGTATCACAATGACAGAAAATCGTGACTGAGTGAGATCTACCTATAAGTTCATGGGCTATACAAAAACACATTGAATTGTTTAAAGAGGACCTGTTCTTTTAAAAACACAAGAAAAGGCACTGACCAAAGATGCCTACCACAAGTCACTGGATGTCTGGTTTAATAAGTTGACCACTTTTCTGGAAAGTCCCTGTGGGGATTGCACCGCAGAACTACCCTGACATTTTGCATGGAATTTCATACCTTTTGAAGGTGCACTTCGAAAAAGGGACTATTGAAAGGAAGGCATTAAAGTGAAAGCTCTGAACTTTAATCAACTGTAATTCTGAACTGTTAGCTAGCCAGGATTTGCACCCAACATTCAAACACCTTTTGGAGGATGAAAAAATCCCATCTCCCATTGGTTTCTGCGGTCTTGTAATGTGTCAAAATTTTCTGAGATGAAACATCAAAATGTGATTACTTGTTCTACAACAATGATTACAGCAGTCATGGAAATCAAATCCCTTTGGAACATAGGTCTACAGCAGAGGTTTAAGAACTGGTTTTCCCAAACCAGAATTAGAGAGAAAGCACAGAATTTTCTGAGCCTACTGGCGGCCGGTGTGATGGGGTGTGCGTGAAAAATATGGCAGGACCCACTTCATGACGGCATAAAGGCAGGTCGCAGTCTTCCGTTCAGCCCACCGACAGTGGGCCCCATTTCCCACCATCAGCCAGTGAGGAGCTAATTGTAATACATTAGCGTATAATTAAAAGGCCACCCCACCAGGCTCTTGGAACCCCACTGTATCCTCCATCCACGTTGGCAGGAAAGCACGTTGACATGTTTCACAACGACACGCAGGCAATGTGGCCAGCCTCGGAGGTGACTGCTGGGGGTTGGTGGGGGGGGCGCAAGCGATGCCTTGGCGTTGCATCCCGCACACAGCCTTCAAATCCGCCAGCACTTTATTGGACCGCGGAGCAGTTGAACTGCACACATTGTATAATCTTCTCGCCAACGCTGGCCATGTAGCAGTCACTGCTGGAGGTGCGCACAACCCCTTGCAATCTCAGCATCCTGGTTTGGACCAGTGTTCCCCACGTTGCAGGTTGACAGGGCAGCAATTCAGCGCACTCATCTCTGGCCATACAAGGGGCGGCCAGCACTCTCCGGGAAGCATTAAGGGGTGGTTACACAGGGTCAGGAAAGGCGCTAAATACACCCATGATAACCATGTCTCTCTCGTGCTGCAGGAGGGCCAAGTCAGAATCATGGATCCTGGTGACCTAGCTGTATGCCTGATGGTCTACAGAGACTGTAGAAGATGGAGGAGAAAGTGACTGAGGCTCCTGGCCACTCAAATGCAGGAGCAGCAACCTCATGAAGAAGGGCTAGCAGAGACTCCTGCACACGCTGCCCAGGAGTGACAGCGAGACGTGGCTGGTCGGCGCATAGCAACACCCAGGGTCTATAGATGCCACCTGCCATTCCTCCAGGTGACTAAGCACCAGTGTTGCCGATGACTGCGCATGTCTAGGGACCTGGTGACTCACATCTGCCACTTACTGCAGGACTTGGCACCAAGATGGCATGGAGGGCATCCACTGCCAGTGGCTGTGAAAGTGACTGTGGTGCTCAATTTCTATGCCAGTGGCTCCTTTCAGGGCTCCACAGGTGACCTTTGTGGGATTTCACAATCTACCACCCACAAATGCATCCATGAAGTCACGGGTGCCATCTTCTCGAGGGCACACAACTTTGGGTATTTCACCCGGGACTCAGACAGCCAGGATGCAAGGGCCATTGGATTTGCCTTGATCTCGGGATTCCCACAGGTGCAGGGTGCAATTGACTGCACTCATGTGGCACACAGGTCTCTGTCGCTACACTCAGTGGACTTCATCAACCACAAGGGCTTCCACTCACTGAACGTGCAGCTGGTATGCAAGCACCAGAAATGCATCCTGCAGGTATGCGCACGGTTTCCAGGGAGTGTGCACACGCCTGTATCCTGAGTCGCTCACAGATCCCTGCAACATTCTAGGGTCCACAGAGGCTGCGGGGTTGGCTCCTTAAGGACAAGGGCACCTGCCGAGAATGTGGCTGATGACACCGTGCAGCTGCCTTAGACTGCAGCAGAGTGATACTATAATAAGGGTCTTGCAGCACCTCACAACTTGGTGGAGCAGACCATCAGGATGATGAAGATGTGGTTCCAGTGCCTAGACTGGTCTGGTGGAGCTGCAGTCCACAGAGGGTGTCACATCGTCATCATCTGCTGTGGTCTTTACAACCTGACGTTGCAACGGGGTGAGAAGCTGGCTGAGGAGGAGATGGAGGAGCTGCATGTCTCCTCTGATGAGGAGGACGCTGACGGAGATGATGATGAGGGGGACCTTGGTGGTGACGACGACGGGGATGAGGCTCTCGCACTGGCTAGAAAAGGCAGGTGCACTTGTAGTCCTGTTGTGTGGCAGTGGCACTCTCCTCAGCCTGTGAAGCCAGATCTGCGGAGGTCACCAGAAGAGGGGAGTCAGATGGGCCGGTCATTCCCAGAGTCAGCTGGGTGGATGGCCCCGGTGCACCTGCTGATCCTCCTCCCAATGGGTGCCCGAGTATCCCTGGCTGACTCCGTGAGCAGACAGGGTAACTGGAGTGAGATCGAGCTGCCCAGCACCCCTCTTGCGTACACACTGTTGGAGGCCAACTATGGCGTCATTGATGGAGTTAAGCCCGCGCAGCAGTGCAGGAGTGACATCCTGGACCAAGGTCTTCATGGCAGCTGCCATCCTGCCAGTGTTGACCTTGATGCATTGCAATGCCGGTGCTATCACCTCAGCCTGAAGATGGAAGGACTCATTCATCGTGCCTTGAAATCTGAGGAGCGCAGCGGCCATACATTCCTGATGTTCCCGAGCTTGTCTTTGCAGCTCCAGCAACTGTGCCATGACCGAGTCCAGAGGCTCATCATCTGACTTGGACTCAGCAACATTCTGGCCTCCAACAGTCCTCCAAGTGCTAGGAACCTGGGAAGTCCCTGCCTCTGCCTGCTGTGGATCAGAAAGCTTGATGTGCTCACCAGATTGTGATCCCAAGGCTACTCTGAAGTTAGGTCCTATCGAGGTGTGTGTCTCTGCGCTTGTGGAGAGTGTGGGTGAGCACTGTGATGGGAGTTCAGGGAGGGTGCCTTCAGATTCCTCTTCAGAAGTTTCTTCGGAGCTTGATTGGAGGCTCTGGGTCATGGACTCTATTGGCTGTTCGGCAGATGAGCCTGCAAAAGCAAGGGGAGATAATTAGTGCATGGCAGTGGCCTGTGAAAGAGGACACATCACTCACAGCATGGTTGCCTGATGGATGTTGCACTGCTGGATCCCCAAATTGTAGAGCAGCACCGACCTCGCCATCAGCACAGGACCAGCCCCTGTCATCTCCGGGCAGCTGGATGGTTCTGTTTTCAAGTTCTGTCAGAACTTTGATCTCCGGCATCCCTCCACCTATCTGTGACGTTTCCCCCCTATTGTGAGTCAGTTTGTCCTGCATGGATAGAGATGGGGAGAGTGTATTGGGATTACTGCCAGGCCAGATGATAAGTATGCCTGGCCTGGGTTGGTGGTGAGTGGTCCCATGGATGGGATGAGGACAAGGTGTGTGTGAAAGAGTGAATGGTGATGTCCCTTGCACTGGCAGTGAGTGAGGGCCCTGTGGGTGTGTAATGGGTTTGTGAGAGTGTGAGTTGGGAGTGATGAAAAATGTGACTTACCCTGGCGGAACGGAGGAGATCATCCATCCTTTTGTGGCACTGGGTGGTTGTCCTCTTCTGAAGGACATGGCACTGACCACCACTGCCACCACCTCCCAAGCCAGGCAGGTAACATTACTGCCCACCCTGCACGGCATCCAGTAGTCACTTGAGGGACCCGTCGTTGAAGTGGGGAGCTGCTGTCTCTTTTCCTTTACTGACTATGTCTCCCAAGCAGTGGTTGTCAGCTGGTGGCGATGAGCGCTTTGCTGGCAGCTGCCTTTTAAAGATGGAGGCTGGCATGATGCAACAGCGAGGTGATGGCGAGTGTGTGAATGAGAGCCTGCCCGCCATGGAAACGGTGTGTTTCACAGGAGTGAATATATAATGAGGCGGACTTGGGAAGATACAGTCTGAAAACCCATCATTTTCATCGGCAGGTAGGACTCCATTTTACCTGACTGTTACCGCACTTAGCGCAATTTTGGGAAAATTCAGCCCAAAAAGTCATCGGGGAGTCTGAAAAAACTGCTGAAAGGAAGGAATCTCTTGCTTTCTCTCTCTCTCTTAAGTTAAGCAAAACCCTATCTCTTAACAGCCTAAACATTATTCACAGAGATAATGTATTTCAATTGGAATGAACCTCAGGAGAAACTCTTCAATTTCTGGAAAAGACAGCTTACGGATTAAAAAAGGAAATGATCTCCAGGTGCAAATGCATGGACGTCATTTCAACTCCGGGATTCTAAAGGAACCAGCTAACTTAAAGCAGCCGCAGTGTTTAACAATCTACGCCTCAAAGACAAGCAAAGAACTTCTTACCAAATATTCTTTTAACTTTTATTTGGAATCTTAACTTTCCTTTTCTCTGATACCTGTGTGTGTGACAATGCATCTTTTATTATTTTTTTCTCGGGTTTAGTGGCTCATAAACTTGCTCTTTCTTTGACTCAAAACCTCATTGATTGGGTCCTCGTTGTTCACTGCATAGATTAGTAAAAAAATACATTTGGATTTGAAAATGACATCCATAGGAAAAATAAATTTAAAAACCTTTGTTGTGGCCAACCGAGGAGGCTGAATAGAGGGGAGGCAGTTCACCCCTCCTTACCTGGTCGTAACTGAGAAAACCAAATTATCACTAATGCTGTGGAGGACGAATTAAATATATATAAGAGAGTTTTCTAGAGCAGTTTGTTGAGGAACAAACTAGGGAATTGGCTATTATAATCTTGTTGGAAATAGTGATCATAACATGATGGAATTTTACATTAAGTTTGAACATTTTTTCTATTTTCATTGATGAGACGTGGGCATCACTGGCTAGGCCAGCATTTATTACCCAAGCCTAGTTGCCATGGAGAAGGTGGTGGTGAGCTGCCGCTTTGAACTCTTGCAGTCCATGTGGTATAGGTACATTCACAGTGCTGTTAGGGAGGGTGTTCCGGGATTTTGACCCAACCAAGTGAAGGAACAGCATAGTCAGGATAAAAACAAAAAAACTGCGGATGCTGGAAATCCAAAACAAAAACAGAATTACCTGGAAAAACTCAGCAGGTCTGGCAGCATCGGCGGAGAAGAAAAGAGTTGACGTTTCGAGTCCTCATGACCCTTCAACAGAACTTGAGTTCGAGTCCAGGAAAGAGGTGAAATATAAGCTGGTTTAAGGTGTGTGTGTGGGGGGTGGAGAGATAGAGAGACAGAGAGGTGGATGGGGGGGGGGTGGGTGTGTGTGGTTGTAGGGACAAACAAGCAGTGATAGAAGCAGATCATCAAAAGATGTCAACGACAATAGTACAATAGAACATATAGGTGTTAAAGTTAAAGTTGGTGATATTATCTAAACGAATGTGCTAATTAAGAATGGATGGTAGGGCACTCAAGGTATAGCTCTAGTGGGTTTTTTTTTTATTTTTTTATAATGGAAATAGGTGGGAAAAGGAAAATCTTTATAATTTATTGGAATAAAAAGGAAGGGGGAAACAGAAAGGGGGTGGGGATGGGGGAGGGAGCTCACGACCTAAAGTTGTTGAATTCAATATTCAGTCCGGAAGGCTGTAAAGTCCCTAGTCGGAAGATGAGGTGTTGTTCCTCCAGTTTGCGTTGGGCTTCACTGGAACAATGCAGCAAGCCAAGGACAGACATGTGGGCAAGAGAGCAGGGTGGATTGTTAAAATGGCAAGCGACAGGGAGGTTTGGGTCATTCTTGCGGACAGACCGCAGGTGTTCTGCAAAGCGGTCGCCCAGTTTACGTTTGGCCTCTCCAATGTAGAGGAGACCACATTGGGAGCAACGAATGCAGTAGACTAAGTTGGGGGAAATGCAAGTGAAATGCTGCTTCACTTGAAAGGAGTGTTTGGGTCCTTGGACGGTGAGGAGAGTGGAAGTGAAGGGGCAGGTGTTGCATCTTTTGCGTGGGCATGGGGTTGTGCCATAGGAGGGGGTTGAGGAGTAGGGGGTGATGGAGGAGTGGACCAGGGTGTCCCGGAGGGAGCGATCCCTACGGAATGCCGATAAGGGGGGTGAAGGGAAGATGTGTTTGGTGGTGGCATCATGCTGGAGTTGGCGGAAATGGCGGAGGATGATCTTTTGAATGCGGTGGCTGGTGGGGTGATAAGTGAGGACAAGGGGGACCCTATCATGTTTCTGGGAGGGAGGAGAAGGCGTGAGGGCGGATGCGCGGGAGATGGGCCGGACACGGTTGAGGGCCCTGTCAACGACCGTGGGTGGAAAACCTCGGTTAAGGAAGAAGGAGGACATGTCAGAGGAACTGTTTTTGAATGTAGCATCATCGGAACAGATGCGACGGAGGCATAGGAACTGAAAGAATGGGATGGAGTCCTTACAGGAAGCGTGGTGTGAGGAGCTGTAGTCGAG
Source organism: Carcharodon carcharias (assembly GCF_017639515.1). Taxonomy (NCBI): domain Eukaryota; kingdom Metazoa; phylum Chordata; class Chondrichthyes; order Lamniformes; family Lamnidae; genus Carcharodon; species Carcharodon carcharias. The sequence goes on from NC_054467.1 coordinate 177,873,332, forward strand.
ATAGCTGTGGGAGTCGGTGGGTTTGTAATGGATATTGGTGGACAGTCTATCACCAGAGATTGAGACAGAGAGGTCAAGGAAGGGAAGGGAAGTGTCAGAGATGGACCACGTGAAAATGATGGAGGGGTGGAGATTGGAAGCAAAATTAATAAATTTTTCCAAGTCCTGACGAGAGCATGAAGCGGCACCGAAGTAATCATCGATGTACCGGAGAAAGAGTTGTGGAAGGGGGCCGGAGTAGGACTGCAACAAGGAATGTTCCACATACCCCATAAAGAGACAGGCATAGCTGGGGCCCATGCGGGTACCCATAGCCACACCTTTTATTTGGAGGAAGTGAGAGGAGTTGAAGGAGAAATTGTTCAGCGTGAGAACAAGTTCAGCCAGACGGAGGAGAGTAGTGGTGGATGGGGATTGTTCGGGCCTCTGTTCGAGGAAGAAGCTAAGGGCCCTCAGACCATCCTGGTGGGGGATGGAGGTGTAGAGGGATTGGACGTCCATGGTGAAGAGGAAGCGGTAGGGGCCAGGGAACTGGAAATTGTTGATGTGACGTAAGGTGTCAGAGGAATCACGGATGTAGGTGGGAAGGGACTGGACAAGGGGAGAGAGAAGGGAGTCAAGATAACGAGAAATGAGTTCTGTGGGGCAGGAGCAAGCTGAGACGATCGGTCTACCGGGGCAGTTCTGTTTGTGGATTTTGGGTAGGAGATAGAAGCGGGCCGTCCGAGGTTGGGCGACTATCAGGTTGGAAGCTGTGGGAGGGAGATCCCCAGAGGAGATGAGGTCAGTGACAGTCCTGGAAACAGTGGCTTGATGTTCAGTGGTGGGGTCATGGTCCAGGGAAAGGTAGGAGGAAGTGTCTGCGAGTTGACGCTCAGCCTCCGCGAAGTAGAGGTCAGTGCGCCAGACAACAACAGCACCACCCTTGTCAGCGGGTTTGATGACAATGTCAGGGTTGGACCTGAGAGAATGGAGTGCAGTAAGTTCAGAGAGAGACAGGTTAGAATGGGTGAGAGGAGCAGAGAAATTGAGACGACTAATGTCGCGCCGACAGTTCTCAATGAAAAGATTGAGAGAAGGTAAGAATCCAGAGGGAGGGGTCCAGGTGGAGGGAGAATATTGGAGATGGGTAAAAGGATCCGTTGAACTGGGAGAGGACTCCTGCCCAAAGAAGTGAGCCCGGAGACGAAGACGACGGAAGAAGAGTTCAGTATCATGCCGAGCCCGAAATTCATTGAGATGAGGGCGTAAGGATATGAAACTAAGTCCTTTGCTGAGCACTGAACGTTCAGCATCGGAGAGGGGAAGGTCAGGGGGTATAGTGAATACACGGCTGGGGTTGGGACTGGAAGAAAGGGTGGGGACGGAGGGACAGGCAGGGGTGGAGGGTCCTAGATGGATGTTGGTGTCGATGAGTTGTTGGAGCTTGCGTTCCTTAGCACTTGAGAGAAAGAGAAAAAGTTTCTTGTTGAGGCGTCGGATGAGCCGAAGGATAAAATGAAACTGGGGGCACGCGCAGCTTTAAAAAAGGGTACGGCGGTGCTGCTGGAGGGAGAGGTCGAGTGTGTTCATATGGCGGCACATGGCACTGAGAGTGGATTTCAGAATGTGACGGGAACAGCAGTCCGAGAAACGTTTTATGTCCCGGAGATACCTGTAATAGTCAGGATGTTGAGTGGCTTGGGAGGGAACTGCCACCTGGTGGTGTTCCCATGTGTCTGTTGCCCTTGTTCTTTTAGATGGTAATGATTGTAGGTTTGGAAGGTGCTGTCTAAGGAGGCTTAGTGAGTTCCAGGATTTTGACCCAGCGACAGTGATATTGTTCCAAGTCAGGATGGTGTGTGGCTTGGAGGGGAAATTGCAGATGATGGTGCTCCCTTGTATCTGCTGCTCTTGTCCTTCTAGAGTGATGTAGTTCAATGCAAAACTAGAGTCTTAAGTATAAACAAAGGAAACTACGAAGGCATGAGGGTAGAATAGTAGAATGGAAAACTACATTAAAATATATGTAGGTGGACAGGCAAAGGCCAGCATTTAAGGAATTAATACATGGTTTATAACAAACATATATTTCTTTGAGGCACAAAAACCCAACAAGAAAAGTGATCCAACCGTGGCTAACAAGAGAAGTTAAAGATTGCATTAGATCAAAGGAAGAGGCTTATAAAGTTGCCCAAAAATGTCAGCACTCGGTCATGTGGTGTGAGGCGGAGGTTGGTGGGGTTTTGATCAAGCATCAAGCGAACTAAGTGCTGGCCATCCGGAGTCATTACCAAGAGAGATCCTTAGGAGACATATGCTGACTCTTGCATCTCTCTCTTTGAGACTGCAATGAGGAAACCATCAGGAACATCGAGCTTGGTGACCTCTCTGTCTGCCGCATGGCTTGCAGGCAGGATAGAAGAAGGAGAAGAATGCGACGGAGGTGCCTGGCTCAGCAAAAGGAGGAGCACAACCCTCAAGATCAAGGGGCAGCAGGGCCTCCTCTGCACATTGAGGAATATCCACAGAGAGCCGTTGTTCATAGATGCCTCGCTAGACCCAGGATATATCGATGCTGCTTGTCCTAACTGCAGGTGAGTGAGAACCAGTGTCGCCAAAGATTTATTGTCAAGGGAGCTGTTACTCACATATGCCACATTCTGCAGGATTTGGTACCTCGGAGATTCATAGGACCTGCAGTGGCAATGGTACTTAAAGTGACCATTGTGCTTAATTTTTATGGCAGTATCTCCTTCCAGGTCTCCACTGGTGACCTGTATGGGATCTCTCAAGCCTCCACCCACAAAGGTCAAGGACACCATCTTCAGCAAGTTACACAACTTTGTCAATTTTGACTGAGATCAGGTGAGCCAGGAAGCAAGAGCGCTGGGATTTGCTAAGATTTCTGGATTCTCACAGGTGCAGGGTGCCATCGACTGCACTCATGTGGCTCTAAGATCTCCATGGCAACAAACAGTCCAGTATGTGAACCACAAGGGCTCCCACTCACTCAATGTTCAGTTGGTCTGCGCATGACACCCAGGAGCGTCCATGATTCATATATCCTCAGCAGGTCTCAGATCCCTGACATCTTGCAGAGTCCACAGAGGCTGCAGGGCTGGCTCCTCAGGGGCAAGGGCTACGTACAGTGATGTCCTGGAACTGAGATGATTAACCTCCAATAACCATAACTATCTTACTTTGTGCTAGATATGACTCCAACCAGCAGACAGTTTCCACTGATTCCCATTGACTCGAGTTTTGCTAGGGCTCCTCAATGCCACACTCAGTCAAATTCTGCCTTGATGTCAAGGGCAGTCACTCTTACCTCATCTCTGAAGTTCAGCTCTTTTGTCTATTAGTGAACCAAGGCTGTAATGAAGTTGGGAGTTGAGTGGCCCTGACAGAACCCAAACTGAGCGTCAGTGAGCAGGTTATTGCTAAGCAAGTGCCACTTGATAGCACTGTTGATGACCCCTTCTATCATTTTACTGATGATTGAGGGTAGACTGATGGGGCAGAAATTGGCCAGGTTGGATTTGTCCTGCTTTTTGGTTACAGGACGTACCAGGTTAATTATCCACACTGCCAGGTAGATGCCAGTGTTGTAGCTGTACTGGAACAGCTTGGCTAGGAGCACGGCAAGTTCTGGAGCACAAGTCTTCAGTACTATTGACGGAATATTGTCAGGGCCCATAGCCTTTGCAGTATCCAGTGCCTTCAGCCATTCTTTGGAATGAATCGGATTTGCTGAAGATTGGCATTTGTGACGCTGGTTACCTCAGGAGGAGGCCAGGATGGGTCATCCCATTTGGCATTTATGCTTCAGCCTTATCTTTTGCACTGATGTGCTGGGTTCCTCCATCATTGAGGACGGGGATATTTGTGGAGCTGCTTCCTCCACTGAGTTAATTGTCCACCACCATTCATGACTGAATGTGGCAGGACTGCAGAGCTTGGATCTGATCCATTGGTTGTGGAATTGCTTAACTCTGTTTATCACTTGCTGCATGGCACGCGAGTAGTCCTGTGTTGTAGCTTCATCAGGTTGGCACATTTTCACGTATGCCTGGTGCTGCTCCTGGCATGCCCTCCTGCACTCTTCATTGAACCAGGGTTGATCCACAGTTTGATGGTAATGGTAGAGTGGGGGATATGCCGGGCCATGGGGTTCCAGATTGTGGTTGAGTACAACTCTGCTGCTGCTGATGGCCTATAGCGTCTCATGGATGCCCAGTCTTGAGTTGTTATGTCTGTTTGAAATGCATCCCATTTAGCATGATAGTAGTGCTACACAATACGATGGAGAATATCCTCAATGTGAAGATAGAACTTCATATCCACAAGGACTGTGTGGTGGTCACTCCTATCGATACTGTCATGGACAGATACATCTGCGGCAGGCAGGTTGGTGACGATGGGGTCAAGCATGTTTTTCCCTCTTGTTGGTTCCCTCACCACCTGCTGCAGAACTGGTCTAGCAGCTATGTCCTTTAGGTCTCAGCCAGCTCGATCTGCGGTGGTGCTACCAAGGCACTCTTGGTGACGGACATTGAAGTCCCCCATATTCTGTGCCCTTGCCGCTCTCGTTGCTTCCTCCAAGTGGTGTTCAACATGGAGAAGTACTGATTCATCAGCTGAATGGGTAAGGGACTGCAATACATGGTCATCAGTAGGAGGTTTCCTTGCCCATGCTTGACCTCATACCATGAGACTTCATTGGGTCCGGAGGTGATGTTGAGGACCCCCAGGGCAACTCCCTTCCTATATATATCACTGTGCTGCCACCTCCGCTGGGTCTGTCCTGCTGGTGGGACAGGAATACCCAGGGACGGGTGGTGTCTCGGACTTTGTCTGTCAGGTATGATTCCATGGGCAGAATTTTGCTGTCAGTGAGCAGGGAGCGGGTCCCGCTTGCCAACACGTAAAATGACGCGGGATGATGTCGGGCAGAACCCCCGACGTAATCCCACCCCATTTAAATTTTCAGGAAGGTGGGGGCGCAGCAAAATCAGCTGCGGATATGCCAACCTGTCAATGGCCAATTAAGGCCATTGACAGGATCATTTAAACAATTAAAGGACCTGCCCATCCAACCTTTAGGTTAGCGGGCAGGCCAGGAGCCCCGGCGGCAAATGGAGAAAACATGAAACCTCATCCAGCGGTGGGATGAGGTTTCATGCAGGGTTTTAAAAAGTTAATAAAGTTATTGTGTAAATTATGAACATGTCCCATCTCATGTGACATTGTCACGTGATGGGGACATGTTAGGGAATTTTTTTTTGTTCTATTTTTAATCTTTTTCAAAGTGGAAGCGATCTCCCTGAGGCTGCACTTTGCCTCAGGGAGGTGTGCGCTCTTTCGTGTGCATGCACGAAAGAGCGCACTCTCGCATTTGGGGAATCTCCCCTGCCCGCACAGGGAGCGCATAGCGCTTCTCACCGGGCGTCATGCTGGGTGGGCCTTAATTGGCGGCAGACATCGGCTCCCCGCCAGCCAGAGTTTGGGTCGGGTCTGCCCGCCCAACAGGCAGAAAATTCTGCCCCATGAGTCAGGTTAAGTCTATCTTGAAGCTTCCAAATTGGTTTTAATATGCCAAAATGGACACTGTAAACAGTCACAATGTGTGCTAATAAATTGACTTTAAAATACCATTGTGCAGGAAACATGTCATTAATATGGCTGAGGTTTTGTATGTTAAATGTAAACTTTTAGTGTATTTAGTAGAATGATTTGCTGAATTTTACAGCTATTACGCATGGGCAGAAATGAATAAAAACTTCACAGGCAGAGAGACCACGCCACTGATGGGGAAGAGATGGATTAAATCCCCAACCAACTATTTCTACTTCTACAAAATATTTATATTTATATTGTGTTAGATACAGTGTTTCTTTCCCAACTTTAATTGATCATCTTCTATAATTTCAAAGCCACTTTAGGCACAAAATACATTTAACAAGGCCATACAACCTTATCAAAGTCAGTTTTACTCACAAGTTTGAAAAAAGCTTATTTATTGTGCCTTTCCTGGCTTAATGTCTACCCAAAGTTTATTACAACTCGTTAAATACATTTGAAGTGCGGTCACTGTTGTATAGGGAACTTGACAGCGAGATCCCATATTCAGCAATGGAAAAATGACCAGATAATGTTTTTTAAGTGCTGTTTAATGAATTAATATTGGCCAGGACACCAGGGAACTCCACTACGCTTCTTGGGATAGTGTCATGGGATTGTTACATCCACCTGAGAAGACATGTGGAGCCTTGGTTTACTATTATATCCGAAAATATGACACCTCCAACAGCGTAGCACTCCCTCAGTATTGTTTTGTAGCCAATAAGTGCTCAAGTCTGCAGTGGAACTTAGCCTTCAAACTCAGAGACAAGAGCCCTGAGTCAAATCTGAAACTCAAATACTTTACTTTTATTTCCTGTTAGATATTTTAAACTCCACAGGAAGTGAAATCTACTTGACTGGCTTTTCTTCAAATGGTAGATATTTTCACTTTTCAGGAAGCTAAAACTGCTTGCTTACTGCTTTTATGCAAAATGACTTAAATATCGCATGTACTTCTTGGGCTGGATATTCCCCTTGGTGTGCGGAGTTGGGCCCAGCATACCTGCGTGTAAAATGACGCGCGATGACATCGGGTGAACGTCCCAAAGTCACTGCACACCATTGTGATATTTCGTTGGGCGGGCACATGATGATGTCCAATGTGTGGCCACCGTTAATTAACAGGCCAGTTAGGGCCCTCGAGGCGCCAATCGACGCCGATTTTTCAGCACCCGTGCGATCGTCAACAGTCGGACATCATTGCGCACGGGCCCAGCAAAATATCATGATGGTGCGCAGTGACATCGGTACACTCGCCTGACATCACTGCGCGGCATTTTGCATGCCCCCGCACACCAAAGGGAAAATTCAGCCCAAGAAATACGTGTTATTTAAGTCATTTTGCATAAAAGCTGTAAGCAAGCAGTTTTAGCTCCCTGAAAAATGAAAATATCTAACAGGAAACAGACCGATGCATTTTTTTAAAAAGTGAAAAGCAATAGCTTCATTAAAGCCATTTGAAGAAAAGGGCAGGTGGATAGGACACATTTGTATTAACCTTATCCATGGGCGGGATAAGAGGGCTCACTGGGATCGTGAGTGTACACTGTCAAGCATTTATTTCTGAAATTTATTGAAACGTGCCTGTGTGATCTGCAATACTTCAAAATGCATACCAGCTGCTTTTTCTGGACTCTTAACCTTCAGGTCAACACTCTGCAGTGAGGAAACTTTTCTGGGCCTGCAGGTTTCAGGAAGCCTTCCCTTAGCCTGGGAATAGGAGCTGAACTGTCCACTGGAGGCAGCTCCTCTGAGGAGAAAGGGTAGGCTAGAAGTGGGAGGAGGCCAGGAGAGCACATTCACCCTCCAGGGGAGCCACCTTTGGGAGGACCGGCGCAGGCACAAGGGGCGCAGGGCCAAGAGGTAGCCGAAGGCAGAAGGGGCCGCAGAAGATGCCACTATCCTGCTGCCAGGGTAAACAAGCAGCAAAGCAGCTACCTCAATATGTCTGAGGTGCAGTGCTGAAGGAGGCTCCATCTCTCAAGGGAGACAGTCAACTTTATCTGTCAGATGATAGGGCTTGAGATCTCCGCTAACGGTGTGGGTGGACACCCCATGCCAGTGGCTCTGAAGGTCACAGCTGCCCTCAACTTCTATGCCTCTGGCTCCTTCCAGGGGTCGGTGGGTTATCTTTGCAGTGTCTCCCAATCAACGGTCCACACTTGTGTCAAGCAGGTTACAGAAGCTCTGTTCAGCCATGCATTGACTTTCATCCATTGGGATCAGGCAAGCCAGACAAAGTGAGCCAGAGGCTTCGTGGCCATTGCTGGCTTCCCCCGCGTCGAGGGTGCTATAGACTGTACACATGTGGCCATCAAGGTGCCAGCAGGTGAGCCCGGTGCCTTCGTCAACAGGAAGGGCTTCCACTCCATGAACGTGCAGATAGTGTGTGATCACAGGATGCAGATTCCACAAGTCTGTGCAAGGTACCCAGGCAGCTCCCATGATGCCAACATCCTCAGACACTCCCAGGTTCCAGGGTTCTTCAGTGCTCCAGCCCGGCTGGATGGATGGCTGCTGGGTGACAAGGCCTATCCCCTCAGAAGGTGACTCATGATGCCTCTCCACCATCCAAGAACAGAAACTGAGCAGCAATACAATAGGAGCCACAGCACCACAAGGGCTGTGGTGGAGAGAACCATCGGTCTTCTCAAGTTGCGCTTCCGATGACTGGACCGCTCAGGGTGCGCACTCTAGTACCCCCCAGATCGTGTTTCGGTGATAGTGGTTGCATGCTGCGCCCTCCAATCTTGCGCTGGAAAGGGATGACAGTGGACAATGAAGATGTTGACGCAGTGGCTGTGGCTGCACACGATGAGTCCAGCAGTGAGTCCAAGGATGAGCCTGCACAGGGTAACGCTGAGGGGATAGACGGGCATACTCCAGGGAGGCAGGGACACTGGGAGGCTTTATCCAACAAACCTTCAGCTAGCCCAACACAGATGGACATCCAGGAAAAGCCTGGGCTGTAGGCTCGATACTCGACACCCAAGTGCAAAATCTGCCAGGTTAGGAGCAGTCACTAAGGGCCTTGTTAATAAAGCTGAATGTCCAACAAAGCACTCATTATGGATTTGGAAACCAAACACATGCAGAGGAAAAGAGGCACCCTCAGCCATGGTGACATATCTGAATTTAATATGTCAAGCAAACCAACTTTTTCCAAAAAAAAGAGAATAGTGTTACAAAACAAAACAAATCATAAGGAAATGGGGAGGATACTGGCTCAACATGTTCCCTCTAAGGTGATAGGAAGGAGCAACAAGCCCAGAGAACCATGGATGACCAGAGATATTCAGGTTACGATGAGAAGGAAAAGAGAGGCTTTTAGCAGGTACAAGGGAAGCAGATCAGCGGAGGCATTAGTGGAGTACAGGAAGTACAGGGTGGAGCTTAAGAAAGCCATTAGGAGAGCAAAGAGGGGATTTGAGAAAGCTCTGGCTGGTAAAAGTAGGGAAAATCCCAAAATATTCTATAAGTATATCAGTGGGAAGAGGATAACCAGGGAAAGAGTAGGGCCCATAAGGGACCAAAGGGAAATCTATGGGTGAAGCCAGAGGACATCGTTAGAGTGTTGAATGAATATTTCACATCCGTCTTCACCCAAGAGAATGAGGATGAAGGTATGGAATTCGGGGAGAGAGACTGCGAGGTTCTTAAGCAAATTGTTATAGGGAGTGACAAGGTATTGGAGGTGTTGGTAGGCTTAAAAGTGGACAAATCTCCAGGTACAAATGATTTGTATCCTAGATTGCTGAGGGAGGCAAGGGAGGAGATTGCAGAGGCTCCAGCCCAAATTTTTAATTCTTCTCTGGCCATGGGGGAGGTGCCGGAGGACTGGAGGACAGCAAATGTGGTTCTGCTATTTAAGAAGGGTTGTAGAGATAAGCCAGGGAACTACAGGCCAGTGAGTCTCATGTCCGTAGTAGGGAAACTATTGGAGAAAATTTAGAAGGAGACAATCTATCTCCACTTGGAGAGGCAAGGTTTGATCATGGATGGTTAGCATGGCTTTGTCAGAGGGAGAGAGGGAGGTCATGCCTAACAAATTTGATTGAATTTTTTGAGGAGATGACCAGGTGTGTAGATGAGGGTAGTGCTGTTGATGTAGTTTATATGGATTTCAGCAAAGCCTTTGACAAGGTCCTACATGGGAGACTTATAAAGAAGGCAAATGCACATGGGATACAGGTTAATTTGATAAGGTGGATTCAAAATTGGCTTAGTTGTAGGAGGCAGAGGTTGATGACAGAAGGATGCTTTAGTGACTGGAAGCTAGTATCCAGTGGCGTACCACAGGGATCTGTGCTGGGTCCCCTATTATTCGTCATTTATATAAACGACATAGATGACTATGTGGGGGGGTAGGATTAGTATGTTTGCAGATGACACAAGGTTTGGCTGGATGGTTAACAGTGAGGGTGAGTGCCTTGGGCTACAGGAAGATACAGTTGGGATGGTCAAATGGGCAGATAAGTGGCAGATGGAATTTAACCCTGAAAAGTGTGAGGTGATACACTTTGGAAGGAATAATTTGACAAGGAAGTATTCAATGAATGGCATGATACTAGGAAGTTCTGAGGAACAAAGGGACCTTGGCGTGTGTGTCCATAGATCTCTGAAGATGGAGGGTCATGTTAGTGGGGTGGTGAGAAAGGCATATGAGACACTTGCCTTTATCAATCGAGGCATAGATTACAAAAGTAAGGAGTTGTATAAAACCTTGGTGAGGCCACAGCTGGAGTAGTGTGTGCAGTTCTGGTCGCCACATTTTAGGAAGGATGCGTTTGCACTGGAGGGACTGCAGAGGAGATTCACCAGGATATTGCTTGGGATGAAACATTTAAGTTTTGAAGAGAGGTTGGATAGACTTGGGTTGTTTTCATTGGAGCAGAGAAGACTGAGGGGCGACCTGATCAAGGTGTACAAAATTATGAGGGGCATGGACAGGGTGGATAGGGAGCAGCTGTTCCCCTTAGTTGAAGGGTCAGTCACAAGGGGACATAAGTTCAAGGTGAGGGGCAGGAGGTTTAGGGGGGATGTGAGGAAAAACCTTTTTACCCAGGGGTTGGTGACGGTCTGGAATGCACTGCCTGGGAGGGTGGTGGAGGCGGGTTGCCTCACATCCTTTAAAAAGTACCTGGATGAGCAATTGGCACGTCATAACATTCATAACATGGGCCAAGTGCTGGTAAATGGGATTAGGTAGGTAGGTCAGGTGTTTCTCACGTGTCGGTGCAGACTCGATGGGCCGAAGGGCCTCATCTACATTATGTGATTCTGTGATTCTGTGATTCTGTGATTCTGTGACATCATCTCAGGCCAACGCAAAAGCACCAGTGAAAAACCGTTGGTGTGCCTAAGGTGCCTTATGTTTTCATTTCCGGGTGCCACGTCTTGGTGCCGCCCCATCGCTCAGAGTAGCATCTGAGACACCCTGCTGATTCTGCTGTCCTATGGCCCCTGGAGCCAGTGCTGGCCCTGCCTAGGAGGGAGCTGCCAGTTCCACAGCTGGCATCTCCACAGTCATTGCAGACTCAGCAGATGCTACGGTCACTGGGAGAGGGGCGGAGGAGCTGCTGCCCTCATCCAGAGCGCCTTGAGAGGAGCTCACAGAGGCACCAGGCAGCTGCTTCACCGATGTGAGGTCGCTGCGGACATTGCTGCTCACTATGGATGGATGGGCACCAAGCTGGGAAAGTTGATGTCCATACAATCTTCCACACTGACACTGACCAGCTGGGGTCAATGCCGATGTGAGGGCTTGCTGGTCAGAGTGCATCCCCATGAAGCCCTGATGGGTCTCCTGGAGGAGCCTCTCCACGAGAGTCACCACTCTCTCTGTGGAGGACACGTGGCGCTCGGACACGTGGCTCATTGCTTCAGTGATCATCTGCGTAGACTCCTCCAACACGGAGACGAAGCCAAGCATAGCCTCATGTACCTCCACCAGATGCTCCCGCACAACCGTCCGCATTTCCTGCACCTGTTGCATCCAGAAGCACATCATCAGTCACCGTCTGAGCTTGTGCCTGGTCCCCTGCAGTCCTCCAACTGCTGGCACCATGGGCACTCTCTCTCTCTGCAAGCTCCTCCAGTGACTGTGAAGTGCCCTCACCACTGTGCGCTGGGAAACTAGCTGATATTCCAATTCCCACCGAGGTGCTAGTATCTGCTCTGGTGCCTGTCTCGCAGAGATGGTGTGACGCTGGTGAGACCTCGGGCCCCTCAGGTATGAGAGGGGGCCTCTGCTGCTTCTCCTCCCGGCCCTGCTCTGATGATGCTGAAAGGAAGAACAAGGCCAGTGGATCAGTTAACGTGGAGACAATGACAAAGTGCATCCCTGTCCCCCAGATCATTATGCGCTCATCCTTCCATAACCAATGGTCAAGCCATATTGCAAAATTAAATCAATTAACATTCAGCAGTGCCATGGCTGTTAGGAGAACAATGCTGACCTCACTGTTGGGCATAAAACCTGACCGTGGCACCCCAGCCTCACCGACACCAGTGGACGTTGGCACAGGGCGCCTCTCCAGATCCAGGGCCTGCTGCTCGAAGCGGCTAAGGATGGCGATCTGCGCCTGGCTGCCGCCAGTCCACGCACACTCTGCCGCATTATGAGCATTCTTCTCCTGAAATTGAGAGATGAGCATTGATTAGTGAAAATTGTACATGGACTCTCTTCGCGCACGGCCCACCCCAACCAAAGTGGGACATATCAGGGCTCCAGAGCCTCCTCACCCCGCTGCTGCTGCACACACATAAAGATGCTAGGCCTGCTCCCCACCCCTCCACCCCTCCCGGCCACATGCTGCCTACATCACATTAGGCATCACATGGTATATCCTTCCATAGCAAGGAGGCACAAGCACATGGCGAGCAGAGCGCAGCAGATGATTCGTTGCCACGCCACCTTGAAGCTCCCCTCCCAGCGTCTCATCACCCTGACTTGGACATGCCCTGGAGTTCAAACACAGCGCCTAGGTATAGCTCCTCCAGGTTCCCCAAAACCAGCCTTGTGGGACTCAGTGTAACACATGCTGCGGGGGCAAAGCAAATCTCATCACCCTCTTAGGCTGACCTCAGCATGAGCAGTATCTGCTTGCCCACCCACCAAAGGACAAATGCCATCAATGATTCAACGCATTCTCTACACTCAGACTTTGTGGGGGGCAGTGTAGCAGGGGGGCGTAAGACGACCTGCTGGCTTACATGACCAATACTGACGTGGTACTCACCCTGCCAGAGTGCAACAAGCCGTTGAAACACTTGCGCCATACCACGTAGTGGGAGCTCACCACCTCCGCCACCTCTGCCACCTCCTCTCGGGTATGTTTTGTCATGTGCAGGGGCCTCCTCTTTCCATCCTGGGGAACCAGCACCTCCCACCGTGATGCCACCTCCTCGAGAATAGCAGCAAGGCAGTCACCCGAGAAATGAGTTTCCCCACCCTACCCTCTGGCCTGGCCTGTCCTGCTGCCCCACTCTCCAGCCTCGACTGCCCTACTGGCCTATCCTAACCGAAGCCCTCTGGTGAGCTCTTCCACTTAACATTGTGAGCAGCCTTGTAAAAGGCTGCCAGCGCTTCAGATAAACAGGCCTCCAGGTCACCATTGGACCCAGCGGGCAATGCACTCCCACTGCCGTCCGCCCACTCCCACTATCCTCGGGAGTTGGGCATTACGTTGGGCAGGCTTTAATTGGCCTGCCCGTGTAAAATGGCGATCCGGACCCGATCGGGGGTCAGCGATCGGGTCCACACCCGCCTGTGCACACTCCTGCTCTGCCCCCACACCAGCCAAACAGAAAATTCAGCCCCTTATTTCTAAAACACAATAGGTATTTTTCACAAATTATATAATTGGCTTACCTTGCCTAAAGTATTTGAATAGGAATTATGAGGTCATTGCTATACACAGAATTGCAAAATCACTTTTATCATTGTTGCAAATATTTATTTCATGATTAATATTTTAGAGGTAATTTTTTAGTTCTGAGAAAATTAAAGTTGTAAAAGCAAGGTAATTATAATATTGGGTTTTAGAGATTGCCAGAACACTTGAAAAAAATGGCATTTCAAAAAGCTACCCATGTTTGTTTAATAAAGTCAGAATAGAAGGGATAGAACCATAAAATTACAGGTGGATTTACTTAGCTAAAGAACTGAAGACATAACATCTGCCATAAATAATGGCAGTCTAGAGAGATGTTTTTGTTTTGGCACTTAGAGCTAAATTAGCCTAAAAGCATTTGATGATCCCTGAAAGGTTGTAACGCCCATTTACTTAATCAGATCAATGAAAAAATTGTAACTGAGGGATAATTAACCTAATTATGGCATGTTAGCGTTTATTGCAAAAGGAATGGAATATAAAAGTAGGGAAGCTTTACTGCAGCTATACAGCGCGTTGGTGAGACCATATCAGCAGTGCATTGTGCAGTTTTTGCCTCCTTATTTAAAAAAATACATAATTACTTTAGAAGCCGTTCAGAGATGGTTCACTAGATTCATTCCTTGTATGAAAGGCTTATCTTATGAAGAAAGGTTGAACAGGTTGGGCTTATTGAAGCATATAAGATCTTGAGGGGACATGATAGGGCGGATACCCATAGGATGTTTCCTCTTGTTGGGGAGACTAAAATTAGGGGACATAGTTTAAAAATAAGGGGTCTCTCTTTTAATATAGAGATGGGGAGAATTTTTTTCTTCCAGTTTCATTAGTCTATGGAATTCTCTTCCCGAGAAATAGTGGAGGCTGGGCCTTTAATTTATTCAAAGCTGAGTTAGACAGATTTTTGATAGTCAAGGCAGTCAAGGGTTAAAGGGGGCAGACAGGAAAGTGGAGCTGAGACCACAAACAGATCAGCCATGATCTTATTGAATAGTGGAGCAGGCTCGAAGGGCCGAATGGCTTACTCACGCTCCTATGTTACTAAAGGTCGGTTTTAGGACATCCCAAGCAGGCTGTTGTTGTGCAGATGGATGGAGCTCAGGGAAATTCTCTGGTTTCAATTTATCTGTGTGTTTGATGAAAGAGTTAGTTGCAGTTTGGACCTGGTGTGGTTTGCAGCTCACTTAGAGGTAGTCAAGTAAATGATAGATAGTTAGCTAGACCTGCCCTGTAAGTAGAGAAAAAACTAACTCCATCATTGATCATGTGGAATGCGAGTGAGGCTTAATCTCAGTTTGAATTTTGTGAGGAAACAGAAGCTGGAAGCTTGCTTAGTTTGAAACAAGTGGAAGAATCTATAGTGGTCCTCACAGTCTTGTGGCAAAGAAATCAAGCAAATTTGCTGGGAAATATTGAAAAGTAACCAGAACAAGGGACTGAGGCATGCAGTCAGGAGATCATAAATGAAAGTTTTACCTCTGAGAACAGCTGGAGTAGAGGAGAATTCTGTGGAGGGCTGTGGCATACTTACAGTTGCAGAAGTAAATAACTTAAAGATTGATGTCTGTTTAAGAGAATTCTTGGTGGAAGTAAGAAATAAATCAAGAGTCTAGCATATGTGTGTATAAGCCATAGTGTTAACTTCATCATATTTTCTTTGTTTAATTTGTTCTCTATACAATAAAGGTTGTGTTTTGTTTTTTTTCTTTAAAATGAACTCTTGTGGCATAGTTCTATTGGTTACAATGGGGTGTTCGGATTTCTACTTAAATATTAACAGTCCGTAACCAAATCATAACATTAGCTCATGCACTATACTGTATTTTGGAGTGATTTTTGGAGATTTTGGAGATCTATTCATTGTCTTAAAGTATTGAATAGTGCAGTTTGTTAAGGCTGTAAAACATAATCTTCTACCCCTGTCAAGTTACTCTACTGTTTGTACATGAGAAATAATGAGACAACATTCAAAGCTCCCATTAAGAACTAATGTCTTTACTAGATTTGTACAATACAAGATACCCATTACAGTGCCTCTATCTTTACAGTTAGTCACAAATACATTATAAGAAATACATATGTGCAATCACCAAACAGGCAGTCAACATCCCTGGCGATATCTATAGCAGCTGACCAGGCTGTTCAGCTAAGCAATGAATTATCCTTTTGCAACAATTTTATACTTTTTCTGTCCATGGTGGGCAGGATGTTTCATTGACAAGATTGGACAGTCCCATCAATATGAACCTTGTGGCACAGTTATCCAATAAAGCATCCAATTCTTTATACAAACATGATTTTAGACAATCCTTGACAATGTTAATATGTTCAAAACCCCCTTCAGTAATTTCCACCCCTCTTGGCTGTTGCCAATGCTTTATCAGTAACTTCTTCCTTGGACATAGGACAATAAAACAGTTCAAGACTCTCTCAAATTTCTGACTCCTTACAACCTCTGCCAAATTAAAGACAGCATAAACACGCAAGATCATTTAGGCAAAGCGAATTAGCAATTTTTAGAACAGCCATCCCCTATCATGTTCTTAGACTAGGTCTTTTGTATATGTAAATCTTCTTCTTGACATCAAAGTGAAGCATAAACATGTTTATTGGTATCTTTTAGGTGTTCTAGCCCACTGCCTTCGTAATCAGTGATGGACAAAACAACCCTGCAGCTATTACAGCCAATAGCATTCTATATTTAATTTAAACTATCGATGTACCCTGGTGTTGAATAACTTCCACATAGCTAAACCACAAATTTTTGCTTTGTGTGCAATTAAGTCAGTCAAAAAATATTACAGCCTCTGAGTTACAGTATCCTGTTGATCCATTAGCCACACACGGGAAAAAGGATAATTTGCCACAGGGAATCTACCAACATACACATACTGTCATATCCATCAAAATAAGGCCTATGTTGAAAGCTAAATATTTTAAATTATGAAGAAATAATATGAAGAAAATAAGATTATGCTACATTAACTTGATTCCTAATGAATGTTCATTATGGTTTCCTCCTAACTATTCCATAGCTTGTGATCTTCTGCTAAATGGTGTGCATCTTTACCTTAACTGATGATTCATTGCCTTCTCCATTTCTAAAGCAAGTGATAATGACTGGTATTCAATGCTTTTGAACAGTTACCATCGTTGGCCTTCAATATAGCTGTGTTTCCTTTCAAATCACATTACCTTCACTATAGCTGATGATTCATCCTTAGACTCTTTTGCTATTAACCTGGGAGACTTTGGGGATCGAATCTGCCCTCTCTGCAATCCTGCTTCTCCACATTAAAACTTTTGCAATTTATTATCCACCTATTTTTTTTTGTTGATGACTGCTGCAGAGTCCCTGACTTCCTTCAGATCACATGGCCTTGGTGTATGCAATCTCCTATATTTAAGCGCAATGGCTAAATCACTATATTAACATGGTGAAGGGGAGGTCAAGGGTGTCATGAAAAAAATAAGTATTTGAAAACAATTATTATAGCCATTGCAGAGACATGATTAAAAGGAGATCAAAGATGGGAACTAAATATTCGGGGGTATGTGACTTTTCGAAAGTATAGGCAGGAAGGAAAGGGTGGTAGGGTAGCTTTGTTAGTATGAGATGGAATAAGTATGATAGCAAGAAATGATTTTGGGTCAGAAGATGTCGAATCCACATGGGTGAAGATGAGAAATAACAAGGGGAAGAATACACTGGTGGGATTAGTTTATGGGCCCCTGAGCAGTAGCTATGCTGTAGGATGGAATAAATCAGGAGATAATGAGGGCATGTAAAAAAAGGCAGTACATTAATCAGGTGACTTTAATCTTCATGTAGATTGGTAAAATCAAATTGGAAGATGTAGAAGAATTCATTAAGTGTAGTCAGGACAATTTCCTAGAACAATATGTTGTGGATCCAACTAGGAATCAGACTATTTTAGATCTAGTAATGTGTAATGAGGCAGGTTTAATAAATGATCTGAGAGTAAAAGATCCCCTAGGAAATATTGGCCATAATATGGTGGAAGTTAGCATTCAGGTTGAGAATGAGAAGTTTGGGTCAGAAAAAACTGTGCTAAACTTAAATAAGGGTAATTACAAAGGAATGAGGGCAGAGTTGTCTGGCTTGGACTGGGAAAGGAATTTAATAGAAAAGACTGTTGATGAACAATGGCAGACATTTAAGAAAATAGTTCATGACTCACAACAAACATATATCCCAGTGAGGAAGAAGGATTCAAGGAAGGGGATACATCAACCATGGTTAACCAAGTAAGTTAAGGATAGTATCAAACTGAAAGAAAAAACATTCAATGTGTCAAAGATTAGTGGTAAGCCAGAGGATTGGGAAAGTTTTAAAAACCAACAAAAGATGACCAAAAAATAAAAGAGGGAGAAAATAAACTTTGAGGGTAAACTAGCAAGTAACATAAAAACGGACAGTAAGAGCTTCTTTAAATATGTAAAAAGGAAGAGAGAAACCAAAGTGAACACAGGCCCCCTAAAGAATGAGGCTAGGGAAATAATAATGGGGAACCAGGAAATGGTAGAGGAGTTGAATAAATACTTTGCATCAGCCATCACTGTAGAAGACACTAATAGCATTCCAAAAAACATTAAATAATTAAGGGACAAAAGTGGGGAGGAAATAAATACAATAACAATCACTAAAGAAAAAGTACTAAGGAAACTAATGGCCAATATGTCCCCTGGACCTGATGGGTTGCATCCAAGGATATTAAAGGAAATAGCTGCAGAGATAGTGAATACACCGGTAGTAATCTTCCAAAAATCCTTAGATTCTGGAAAACTGCCAATGTGATACCCTTATTCATAAAGGAAGGGAGACAAAAACCAGGTAACTATAGGCCAGTTAGCTTAACGTCCGTCATTGGGAAACTGTTAAGAGTCTATTATAAAGGATGTAATGGCAGAGCATTTAGAAATGCATAATATAATTAAGCAGAGTCATCTTGGCTACATGAAGGGGAAATCATGCCTGACAAATTTATTTGAATTCTTTGAGGAAGTAACAAGCAGGATAGATGAAGGGGAACCAGCAGATGTAATATATTTGGATTTCCAAAAGGCATTCATTAAGGTACCGCACATAAGGTTACTTAATAAGATAAGAGCCCATGGTGTTGGGGGTAGTATATTAACATGGATAGAGGACAGAATAGAAGATAGCGGATTAATAGAAGACAGAGAGTTGGGATAAGGGGGGCATTTTCAGGATGGCAACCTGTAACTAGTGGAGTACCACAGGGATCAGTGCTATGGACACAATTATTTACAATATATATTAATGACTTGTATGAGGGAAGTGAATGTACTATTGCCAAGTTTGCACCTCAGACATACTGAGGTAGCTGCCTCGCCGCCTGTAAACCCTGGCAGCAGGATAGTGGCATCTTCAGCGGCCCCTTTTGCCTTGCACTTCCTGTTGGCCCTGTGCCACTTGTGCCTGCACCTGTCCTCCCACAAGTGGCTCCCCTGGAGGCTGAATATGGACACCTGGCCTCCTCCCCCTTCTGCCCCTCTGTTCCTCCTCAGAGGAGGTGCCTCCAGCAGAGACCACAATCCCCATTCCAAGGGTAAGGGAAGACTGTCTGATATCTGGAAGGCCCCAAGTGGTTTGACTCCTCTGGAGTCCTGAACTGAAGATTTATTTCTGTCAAAGCAGCTCTGAAGTGAAATGAAGTTGTCCTGTTCACACAAGCAAGCAGCAGCAACTTATAATCTAAAGTACAAACTACTCGCATTAGTGAGCCCACTCACCCCTCTTATCACGCCCGTGGATGAGGTTTTTGAAAATGTGGCCTACCCGCCTGCCTGTTGTGCCTGTGCAACGCACTGAAAATTGCACGGGCTGCGTAAAATTACAGACAATTGGTGTCTCAAGGGCCTTAACTGGCCCATTAATTAATGGCGGGTGCACCTCTGTCTTCATCGTGCACCCACCTAGCGAAATATCGTGACTGTGCACCGTGACGTCGTGATGCAGAGGCAGAAACTTTAAACTCTTTTAAAAAGTACCTGGATCTGCACCTAAAGTGCTGTAAGCTGCAGGGCTATGGGCCGGGTGCAGGAAGCTGGGATTAGAAAGGGCACCTGGGGGTTCTCGGGCTGGAATGGACAAGATGGGCCAAATTGCCTCCTTCAATGCTGTAACTTTTCTATGGTTCTATGATGCTTGCCCACACATCAAATGTAAAATTTTGGCCTAAATTGTGTTCCTGAAAGAGCCAGGCACCCAAATTGCAGGTAAAGTCATGTTTAAGAACTTCTGTTATTGCAACAGGTCTGGAAGCACTCTGGAGTATTTTTGGAAGTGGTGTGGTGAGTTCCTGGATTTGCCAGAGTATTGCCGCATCATCACAAGGATGGCAGAAGCCTAGGTAGCTTATCAACAAAAAGGCTGCAACAGGAGTAGGGGCAGAAATGGCAATGGCTCTGGGTCTGCAATACAACAGTCAGATGGAGCAGAAGCTGAGAAGAGGGCAAAGTCTGCATGTTATCCTATGCTACATTGGAGTTAAACTCATCCATGCTCCCTGTCAGTAAAAAGAAACTATCTTTCAGGCCAACCAAGGCACACTGAATCACAGAGTACATGTCCATCAGCTCTCTACCCATCA
The DNA here is from genome assembly GCF_017639515.1 of Carcharodon carcharias. NCBI lineage: Eukaryota > Metazoa > Chordata > Chondrichthyes > Lamniformes > Lamnidae > Carcharodon > Carcharodon carcharias. The sequence goes on from NC_054467.1 coordinate 177,893,469, forward strand.
AGGTCCTCATCCAATTCCTATGCAACAGAACCTGTCTACACCTTACCCTCCACTAAGCTGGCAACAAAGCATCCTTTCTCCTTAACCTGGTTGGCACCCATCTGTCCCCAGATGACTCACCACCTGCTGATTCAAACTGTATATTAGCCTCCAAGGTATGCGCAGTGCCAGCATCTAAGCTGGTGGCTACGAGGGTTAGCTCAATTGACAGAGTCTCTTTATTAGTGTTGTGCTGTTCTTCTCTCTCTTCCTCCTGAGACTGCTGTGGCTGGGCAGCTGGCACTTTTGGGTGCCTGAAGAGAAATGTTGATGTGAAGAAAGAGACTTGGCTATAAAGCAAGAGGACCATGATTACACTATCAGCCACTTGCTCATCATGCCACAGAGCAGGATGAGGGTGAGCTACAAGTTGAGAAGGTACAAAGGGAAGGGAGATGCCAATCCTTTACTGCTCTCAGTGATGTTGAATGCTATGGACTCTGTCACATGATGTAGCCCCACCTCCCCAGAAGGAAAAAAAAGTAAAAACTTGGAAATAAGAATACTGGTCTGAACTGGTCTTGTATATCTTAAAACGGAACACAAGAAAAACTGGGAAATAAGAGCGCTGCTCTGAACAGTTTTTCCTTTTGGGTCCTCCATAGCACTTCAGGAAATGCATGGGTCCTTGTCCCTCAACACCTCTGCTCTGCTCCTTTCTATTGGGTGTCATCTTGTCCTTTAACATCAATGATTGTGTAGCACTGTGTTTGGGTGACGTGAATGCCATAGGTGAATAGCTGGAGGTATGAGAATTTAGTGAGATTGGTAGGTGTGTAACAGTGAGGTCGAATATCTGGATTTTAGGTGCGAATTCCATGTGCCAGGGAGTACCACTAGGTAAGTGCTGGGAGTGTGGCACATTGAGCAGTATGAGCAGTTGGTAGTATGATGATTAGGAGTTGTTGTGTGAAGATGCATTCACTGAACTTGACCACTTGTGTAAGGTCACATTGCTGCCAGGCAGCAGTGGAATTAACTTCCCTGGGCGCCTGGTCCTACTCAATTCTAGTGTTTGCTGAGAACCAGAATATTTTTAATCAAAAAAGTTGCATGTGACAATATAAAGGTATGATAATCAGTGTATGTGGTTTATCGAACACAAACCACTAGACGAGTCAGACAGCTTTATTTGCATACTACTGTGGATACTGGAAATCTGGACAAAAGCAGAAAATACTGAAATACTCAGCAGCTCAGGCGGCAGCTGTGGAAAGAGAAAGAGCATTAATTGTTCAAGTCAATGACCTCTCATCTTTTTCAGAATGATGTCATTGATGCAGTGAGAACTTGTAAGAAGGTGAATGAATGAATCAAACAAATAAAGGCTGTAAACTTGCCAGACAGAAATACAAGCAATTCTGAAATATGTGTCAGCCATGGCTCAGTTGGCAGCAGTCTTGCCCCTTGTGTCAGATGAATTCCTGTTGAAGTCCTACTTCAGGGCCTGAACACAAAAATCAAGGCTGACACTCCAGTGCAGTACTGAGGGAGTGCTACACTTTCAGAGGTTCCATCTTTCAGAGGAGACATTAAACTGAGGCCCTGTCTGCCAATATTGGTGCCTCTTGGGTATCCACAGTCCAATCTCTCTTCACAGATGCTGCCCGACCTTCTGAATACTTCTAGCAGATGTAAAAGCTCCCCTGGCATTTTTTCAAAGAACAGGGGATTATTTCCAGTGTCCTGGCCATTTTATATCCCTCAAACAATGTCTCAAAAGAAGATTATCTGGACATTAACAGATTAGTGCTTGTGGGAGCTTGGTGTGTTTCCTGCGTTACAGCAGTGACTGTATTTCAAAAGTACATTAATGACTATAAAGTCATTTGAGACATCCAGTAGCCATGAAAAGCACTATACTGTTACAAGTCTATATTTTCTTAAAAGACAATCAATGCTGGAAATATTCAGAAGGTCAAGTAGCATCAGTGGAGAGGGATTGGGTTGTGGATACCCAAAAGGCACGAATATTGGAGTAGGTGCCCACCAGCACACTTCAAATTGAGTGACCATAAAGTGACACCAGACTGTGACATCATGTGGGCTAAGGAATGCCACGCTTCCTTTTCACTAAGACAAGGGTGAATCTTGAAAGTTACAGATGGCTCATATTACATAACAGGGAATATTTAGGAGCCCTCTATGTATAATTATACTGATATGATTTAAACAGAATTATGCCTACATATCCCCCACAAGCAGATACACCTCCACAGGAATAGTGGAGTCATTTGGGAGTTCCCCTATGATGAGCAGCACAATCTTTTTCAAAATTCTCAGGTTAATTACTTAGTGTCACCAGATGTTAAAATGTCTGCTAAAGGTTTAATGGTATGCAAATATTGCAGTTAATTTCACCCATAAGATTCTGACTATATTCATTTGCAGTATAGTCATTTCCTCCTGAGAAACATTTGGCAAAACTGATAAAAGAAGAGGTTTCTGCAGTTAACTGAGGTATTACTTCCTCGCAATTCAGATTTTATTTTGCTCAGTTTCCACTCACTGTACGAAATATATTTTTAATCTAGCATTAAGCTAGGATATATCTATTGATTTTTACAAATACTTTATTGGTTAAGCAACAACATGCTTATATTCAGCGTATTTAGCATAGGAAATCATCCCAAGCAGATTCATAGAGGTTTAAGGCAAAAATGGATACCAGATTAAACAAGGAGACATTAGGAGGAGTGACCAAAAGTGTAGTGGAAGAGGTGGATTTTAAGATGGGATCTTAAAATAGGAGAGAAAGGTAAAGAAACAAAGGGGTCTAGGGAGAGAATTTCAGAGGAATTTCACTGGTGTGATGAGGAGTAAATTATAATGGTAGATGAGGTTCCACAGATAGGGAAATATGATGCCATATAGGGATTTAAACACAAAGAAAAAAAAATTAAATTTGTGGTATAGGGGAACTGGGAGCCAATGTAGATCAAGTGTGATAGGTGAGTGGGATGGTGGAAGATAGGATGCTGACATCATCCTTAGCTGTGTCTCCACTTCCTGCAGTTGATCTTTGTAGTATAAGGCATTTGGGTTAGTAAGGATTAATGTTGGCCTTGGGAAACAGTACTACCCACTTTTTGATTTAGAGAGTCAGATATTGGTAGTCTGTGTGTCAGGAGTGTCTGAACGAAGTCGGCATAAAGATAACACCTAGTTAAGGCCACGTATTTGCGATATGTATATAGTCGTATGTTAGCAATAAATGATTTATGTTCAACAGGCCTCCAGGCCTGTTAATGAGACACCAAACAACCTTACAACATGGTGGCAACTGATGAAGGACCCCAAAATCCCAAGACATGAAAAAGTAAAGAAACTGCAGCCTGACCTTAGTGAAGTACGCCTAAATCAAACACACAGCTGGAGATCACCTATAAAAGCTCCATTAGAGATATGGAGATTGAAGAGCAGAAGGAAGATCCACTGTGCAGCTATAAAAGGACTCCACCAGAGAGTGTGGAGCTCCATTGACAGACTTGATCAAATGCAGAGTCTACACAACTTGTCAGATGAGCAAAGGGTGAGCAAAAGCTAAACCTGATATAACACAAGGTCAAAGGACCTCTCGAGATCACTAAAAGTGGGAAAAATTCACTAAAAGGCTAAACTAAACTTTAAAAAAAAATCAGGGAATTCATCTAGCAGAACATACCAATTGTTTAATGTACACAGCTGAAAGAACGCTGCAGCCAGGTCCAAAGTCAGCACCATGCCACATGACAGCCAAACGCGAATGAATGAAAAAAAACATTAAATAAAAGGCAGAGCAAAAAATTGCCTTCAAATTCATTTCCCAAGCTCAGGGAAGCAAATTGCTAGCCAAAACTGTTAGCTTAAAAGGTTTCCTGTAGAATCGCAGAGTTTTAAAGATGGCGCCAAGATCGCAATAGAGACCCATTGACACTAGGCAAGTGCGGGAAGAAGAGAGAAAAATGGTTACTGCAGTGACATAATGAAAAAAATTTAAAATTGTACTCCCTGTTCTGAAAAACAGCCATGGATAATAAATTAAAACTATCAGACCAATTAGAGCTCATGCAAGGGCCAAACCAGATGAAAAATTGTGCATCATGGAGAAGAAAAGTTTTAGATTACAAGAGTACATTAAGATAAAGTAGGAAATCTGAGAAAGTGCAAGTTTAATACATTCTTGTACTTATTTGGTGAAATTGTCAACAATTCAATCATGAGACAAAGTATAGATGAATCCTCAAACACACTTGGTGAGACGTTAAAAGCCTTTGACAAGTATTTTAAACTCCGAGTTGTGGAGAGCACAGACCTTAAAAAATGGTTAGAACACCCCCAAAACAGTGCCAAAAGGGCAAGGAGACCCCAGGGTGAGGGAGACGATATCCAAGAAAAACACAAGATGGTCGCAGACCATGTCAGCGTAATGAAGTACACAAGCCAAAGAGTTTGGTGCAGAGGAAATAAAAAGCTGAGAAGGCATAAAAATAGAGCTTTTTGAAAATGCCAACACAGTATCCAAACTGCAACATCAGGTGGCAGTGCGGAATGAATTGATGGCTGTGAATTAAAGAAAGTTGTCTGATGTAACCCAAAAGCAACAAAACTTGCCAAATGAAAATGAAGCTATTCCACAGGAAAATGTTTGCATTAGAGCTGAGTTGAAAGAACTCAACCAGAAGTACAGTCAGTCCCAACAACTGGAAAGGTACTCAAAGAAGTTGCTGCCCTAAAAGACTCTTTAAAGAATCAATACATGGCCCTGGGAAAACACAAGAAGTTAAAAAATATGTTGAATATTACTTCAGATAAAGCTGTGTTGGAACTATCAGCAGTGACAAAGCAATGTACTGAAGCATAGCATGAGTTGGCAAGAGGTCAACAAGAACATAAATCATTGCAAGAACGACTATTTGTCCTTCATAATCAAATGCAAGAGGAGTATATAACCCTTCAGAAGCATGAAGAAATGAAGACTGCCTTGAACAGCATAATGGAGGAACAGCAGAAAAAGTCGAGAAGATTCTATTGAATTACAAGAAAACTCAAGCTGAATCAATTGAGCTTTGCAACGAAAAGCAAAACCTGTTGAAAGACCTTCAATTGTTACAGGATCCCTCAGGTCAAAGTTTGTTCCTGTAGAAGATTACTAAGAGAAGCAAAATTAATTTAGTGTCACACTGAATGAACTGAAGAACCAGTTGGCAGAGAAGACTCAGCCATGTTCAATTTTCCAGGAGGAAGCCAAGAGGTACAAGAAAGAGACTGCAAAGCTGAAGAAAATGGTTGAACACCTGGGAAAAAAACTTGGAAAAACAATACATTTCCAAAGAGATAGATGAAGAAATGAAAAGCAAGTTTCTTAATGCTTTGCATGAACAGGATGAGTGCATGGAAAAGTATGCAAAGATTGAGTTGTAAAGTGAAAGACTGCAGGAGGAAAAGGGAAAAACGAAGAATTCTAATGTACAGGAGCAACAAAAAGTAGGAAACCTACAGTTCCAATCTGACAGTCAAAAAAAGAGTTCTCTACCACTTCAGCTGCATAACCAATTGAAAGAGAAGATGATCATGGAAGTTGTTAGACTGAGTAACCAGCTGAATGGAAAAAAGGAAGCATTGAAAGGAAAAGCCATAGAGCTTTGCAAGCTGTGAGTGAATACTAAAGCAATGAGCAGAATGATTACAGAACTGAAACAAGACTTAACCGGAGAGAGACCTGGCCAACAGTGAAATCAAAATGAAGGGTAAGGACAAAGCTCTGCTGCAGGCAGAGAAAGAAAAGACAGAAATAAAATTTAAAAATGTAAATCCGACATTGAAGATCAAGGGACTAGAAAGAAAAGTACTGGATGCCTCAAACTTACAGAGCAGCATTGAGTTGTTGGAAACTGAAATGGCTGAAATGAAAATTAAGAACATCGAATGTCAAGAAAAGGTTTAACAGTTGCAAGAGAAAATAGAAGTTCTCACAAAGGAGTGTGAAGATTCTCAGAAACAACTAGCAAAATTAAAATTTTAAAATGTGAGTTTGAAGGATAGCACACAGGAATTAGTCTCTGCTAAGGAGAAACTGTTCAGTGTAGAGAACCAACTTTAACATACGGAAAATAAATTTGCTAATGAAAATTTAGAAATTGATGAGCTTCAAAGAATCAGAAGTCTATTATGTATTGTGAAAAACACCTGGAACAGGAAAAGGAATTACTGAATCAGACCAGTTGGTTAAATGCAAAATTAACAACCAAAACTGATGAAATGTTGAAACTTCATCATGAAAAGAGCAATGAAATTCTTGAACTTCGATCCAATCTGAAGAACATGGAAGATGAGATGAGCAGTGTTGAAGAGTATCTTCCAGACTTTAAAAGCAGATAAGGAAAATTCTAAGAAACAGATTGAGGATCTAATGAGTGGATTGAAAGAGTCTAAGGAGCAGTAAGTGACCATGGATGAAAGACTCCAAAAGGAACTAAATGCCAGGTAAAGTTGTTAAGCTTGCATAAGGGTTCTGTAGATAACTCTGAAACAAAGACAACTGGACGCACCAGACTTGAATGAAAAGGTTAATTGGCTTGATAAAAGAATTAGAAAAATAGGAGAGTAAACAAATATTTGGCTAAAATTGTGAAACAAGCGGAAATGCAGGTTCTATTTTTGAAGCATCATCTTCCAGGAAGAACAAGGCAGACCCCATGGAAAAAGAAAACTCAAGTCCACTCTATGAATGAATGGAAACGCATTCTCTCTGGAAGAAATAGGATAAGCCCATGGTATCCAATCAAAGAAGATGGATTGTTGAGAAAGAAAGACATAACACTAAAAAACAAACAAGATATAGAAACCCAAGAATTTGAAGCACCAAGGTCAGAGTTTTCTGACCCTGTTGGCGTCGGGTGTCATGACAGGCGGGAGAGGGACAATATGGTTAGAAGGTCAAAAACTGGTTTCACAATAGTGTGAAACCAGGTTGCAACCATATGCTTCACCCGTCAATAGCGAGCTGCGTTTCCTGCCACTGCACATCAGGAGACTAATTTCAATACTTTAGCATCTCATTATAAGCACTGCTCACCAGAATCATCCTCCCACACTGTTCATCCGGGCACATTGGCATGATTGCATGCTGACACATTTCACTTCACTTGGGACTTTGAGGTTTGTTTGTCTACCCTGCTTCAGGCAACATTCGCAATCATCAGCACCAGGCTTCACAGACAGCACCACATCACTTTTAGGGAGGCTCACGGGCAAGCCTCTACCTATAAGATCAGCTGTAAGGCAGGGTGGCTTTCCAACATCTGCAGGGCTAGGACTTGCTTGGAGAAGGGGGAGAAGTGGCCTAAGGCAAGGGAAGAGGCTGTAGGATAAGAGCTGTACTGAGGAAGGAGGGCATCCCAAGGAATGTGTGGGGGCACATGTTGATCTGCGCAAATGGCCCCATGATGAGGACTGAGGAGGCAGCCTCCAGAAGAGATGGGGCCAGATGGACATGTGAAGGTGTGTGTGACACGGTGAGTGGTGATGTCCCTTGAGCTGGCAGTGAGTGAGATGCCAGTGAATGTGTGATGGGCTTGTGATTGTGTGAGCTTAGAGTGATGAGATGATTGCCTTAACCTGGCAGCACAAGTGAGATCAATCATTTGTTTTCTGCACTGGATGGACGACCTCTTGTGGCATTGGCACTGATCCACTCTGCCACTGCATCCTAAACCAGAGTGGTGGGACTGATGAGCCTCCTGCGCCAGAACGGGGGTAGAGGACTTTGCAGAGGGCCTCCTTGGCATCCAGAAGATGTCCCAGTGATGGGTCACTGAATCGGGGATCTGCACTCTTCTTGGCTTCTGGGGCCATGTCTTCACCAGTGCCCTCCTGGGCTGCAAGCATTGAGAACTGTGCTCGTTGCTACAGCTTAAATATAGTGCCCTGCATGAGGAAGTGGCGAGTTAATCAGAGGCCATCTGCCAACGAGATAGCATGCTTCCTGTGGCTGCATAATTAATAAGGTGGGAATGGGATCATATGGTGCAAAAAGCTGCCATTGCAACCAGCACATTAAACGTCTTTTTTCCCCACCCGCTACCATACTTAGTGCAAATCTGGGATGATTCTGCCCCAAGTATTATAATTTCAACTCCAACAAAGTCAGCCCAAAACTACTGAGACTACCAGTCCTCCAAAAAGAATGAGATCCAGAACAGCCGTAAAGCCTTCAGACTGTCTGAATTTATAAAGTCTTAAATTGGGGGGGAGAAGGTGTAGCAAGGAAATATTATATTGTAGATATGTTTGGGTAAGGACTTGGGGAGAGTAGTATAATAATTAGTCAGGGCTAATGTGGGACTGGGGAAAGAGTACTGGCCACATTATGATGTAGAGAGTCACATGATGGTAGACTGTTTGTAGACAGAGTCTGAGAGAAGTCGGCATGAAGATAGCACCTAGATAGGGCTACACCTTGGTGACATGACAATAGTTGTGTGTTCACAATAAACAGTTTATGTTCAACCACTCAAGCCCGCAGACCTCTTAGTGAGACATCAAACAACCCTACAACAATTTTCAAGAAGAATGGGAAGAATAGATGATTATTATCCCCTTATGATTAAGCTAACGTAGAAGGGATGAGAAAATTATGTATGTAGAGCTTCAGACCGCTATCACAGTGACACCGCAGGTGTTCACTTACTAAGCTGGCACCAGCAGAATCTGAGAAAGCTTGTCATCTATAACATCATTAGTTGAGTGCTCATAAGCCACGTGGCCTTGTCATTGAAGGGCGTGAGCTTAGATTGCACCTGCCATTGTGTGACATTTCTCCTGCAAGCAGATTTACTCAATCAGGGTGAGGATGCAGTTGAGAAATGTATGTGAAGTGACATGGATGAGGTGAAGAAAGAGATGTGGAGGTGTGAGGCTGTTAAAGTGATGAAAAGGAGTTTAGGGTTATGATAGGCAGTTAAGGGAGTAATGTGATGTCTGGCCACCAGACATAGCTTCACACAAGCATTTTCATCTTTGATATGCCTGGATGAGCACTTTGGAGCTCTGTCAAGAGTGGTTCTCTACCTTGTGATGGGGCGACAACTCTTGAACCCCACAGCAAGATATGAAGATATGAAGATGGTGATCATCGACACTGACAACTAGGAGAATGTCACTGACAGCCATGAGGTCTGGAAGCTGACTGTTTGGAAGGACATTGGAAGAGGTGAACAGAAATGAAAAGCTCAGCTGGCTGAGAAAAGGGCCCAGAGAAAACAGAGGCCACCGCATCACACATCTTCTCAGCCCACTTGCTCCCTCCGCAGCAAACGCAGCAGAGACTGCCATGCCAGAATGATGCTCCTGAGTCACACCAGGCAATGCTTACCACAGAGTTGAACACTACGGTGCAAACCACAGCCTTGTAAGATGAAAGATTGCCATGCTGCAAGGTTTTGGTAGCGCAAACAGATTTTTTATGCAAAATCACAACTGCAACATATTAATTAAGTTAAAGGAAAGCTTGACTCCTGTGAGATGAGCTCAGTACGTGTACGTGGCTGAGAATTTCTAAATGAATATTATTCAACAATCTTCAAATGAAAACTCCATTCATTTTGTTCTAAAGCTATTTATCAGAACTGTTAACCACTCATTTCCTGGCAATTTGAATTGTTTCCAGTTAGTGTAAAAATGTTCTGCACAGCACATTACTGCTGTAGTCCATAAGCCTGAATTATTAATATGATCTTTAAAGGAGAAGTTGTAGTAAAGGTAAAGTTACGGTAAATTGTTGGAAAATGTCAACAATATCCTTTGTTTTACACGTATAAATGATGCTGAAAAGAACTGGAAACTGATGGATGGATTTGCATTTCATTCAGGGAAGTGAAATTGCATGATTCTTTCCAGATTTAGGAAAGAACAAAAATTCATAAAAAGCATTGCAAATTCCCAAAGTAGATCTGTAGCCAGTTTATTCAACCATAGCAGATAGGTCGCAAAGAGGTTGCAAGAAGAAAATTACAAGTGGCAAATATGGGAGAAGGGGATAGTTCTGAAAAATTCCAGGTAACATTTTTGTACTATACTTTATATCCTGATTGAGCCTATATCTGCACAGGTGAAATTTTTTTTGCAAATCTTAGAACTTCTGGATATCTGCCCAGCATTCATTTGAACATAGCTGCTTTTACTTCATTAGAAATGTCAAATAGGTTTTCCTGTTAAATTGATATATTTGTAGCCACCTAACCAACAATGCCACAGCCAGCTGCGATTTCTTTAAGACTGTATCACACTTCACAACCCATAATTTCCATCAGTAGTGTTTCATTTTCCACCCTAGTGCATTTACATAGCACCACTTAGTAGAAAAACAACCCAAAGTGCTTCATAGGTGCACAGAAAAAGAAATAGTTGTTTGTCTTTCAAGGCGAACTCGGGAATTCCTCTCCTTACATTTTCTCTCTGCCTCTGGTACACGCCTGCTTTCAAAGGAGGCTGCTCCCTTTTTCATTTGGTTGCATCAGGTGCAGCGATCCAGGGCCAGTTTCTCCCAGGACTTGGAAGCGATATCAAAACTCCTAAGCAAAGTCTTCAGAGTGTCTTTGTTGTACTTCCTTGACCACCATGAGAGCGCACCCCAGACTCAAACTCTCCATAGAAGATAGGGTAAATGAGTGGCATTCTGGCTACATGACCAGCCCAACTCAGTTGTGACTGTCTCAATATGGTATGGATGCTTGGCATGCCAGCTGGAGGGAGTACCTCAGTGTCTCATATTTTGTTCTGCCATCTGATCTTCAGAAGCTTTCAAGGCCAGCTCAAGTGAAAGTGGTTGAGCTCCTTGGCATGACGCTGATACACAGTCCATGTCTCGGGTGAGTAGAGCAGAGTTGGCAGAACTATTGTTTTATGGACTTACAGTTTGGTAGGCAGATTTATACCTCTTTGTTCCCAGACTGACATTCAAAATGCAATTTGCATCTATTTCGTCATTGATGTAGACAGCTCGAGTGTGTGTGCTGCCGAGAGAAGTGAATGTATCCACTGCTGACAAGTTCTGGTCATGGACTGAAACCTTCGGCTTGAGATAGGGCTTTCCTGGACCAGACTGGTACATTATTTCAGTTTTCTTTGTGCTGAATGTATGGCCAAAATTGTCACATGCATTGGAGAACAAGCCATGCTACGTTGCACATTCAACTCTGAACCGGCAGCTAATGCACAGTAGGTCTGACAGCATCTGCAGCGAGGAATACAGTTAGCATTTCGAGTCCGTATGACTTTTCAACAGAGCTAAGGAAAAATAGAAGAGAGGTGAAATATAAGCTGGTTTAAAGGAGGGGGTGGGACAGGTAGAGCTGGATAGAGGGCCAGTGATCGGTGGAGATAGCCAAAAGATGTCGTAGACAAAAGGACAAAGAGGGGTTGACGGTGGTGATATTAGCTAAGAAATGTGCTAATAGGTGACATTAAGGGTAGAAAGCAGGACGAACAAGGTACAGATAGCCCTTGTGGGGGTGGGGTGGGGGAAGGGATCAAAATAGGCTAAAAGGTAGAGGTAAAACAATGGATGGAAATACATTTAAAAATAATGGAAATAGATGGGAAAAGAAAAACCTAAATAAATTATTGGAAAAAAGGGGGATCAGAAAGGGGGTGCGGATGGAGGAGAGAGTTCATGGTCTAAAATTGTTGAACTCAATATTCAGTCCGGAAGGCTGTAAAGTGCCTAGTCGGAAAATGAGGTGCTGTTTCTCCAGTTTGCGTTGAGCTTCACCGGAACATTGCAGCAGGCCAAGGATGGACATGTAGGTATGAGAGCAGGGTGGAATGTTGAAATGGCAAGCGACAGGGTGTTCTGGGTCATGCTTGTGGACAGACCGAAGGTGTTTTGTCTATGACATCTTTTGGCAATCTCCACCTATCACTGGCTCTCTATCCTGCTCTACCTGTCCCACCACCCCCCAGCCCCCCACCCTTAAACCAGCTTATATTTCACCTCTCTTCTATTTTTCCTTAGTTCTGCTGAAGAGTCATACGGACTCAAAACATTAACTGTGCCCTCCCCGCAGATGCTGTCAGACCTGCTGAGTTTTTCCAGATATTTTTATTTTTATTTTTGTTTTTGTTTTGGATTTCCAGCATCCGCAGTTTTTTGCTTTTAGCTAATGTACAGTCATTGGCAAACAGGAAACTGTGAAGGATGTCCTTTGAGACCTTGGCCTTTTCCCAGAGTCACCTCAGATTGAGCAGCTTCCCATCCATGTGATACCTGATTTCGATGCCAGGATCATCATCTTGGAAAGCATCAGAAAGCATGGTGGAGAAAAACATGCTGAAGAGAGTTGGCATGAGCATGCAGCCCTGTTTAACTCCATTAATGACTGGGAATGGGTCAGAAGACTCACCATCATCCAGGACATGTGCGAGCCTGCCCACATGGAACTGCTGAATTATTGTGATGAATTTCTCAGGGCGGCTGAATTTCTCTATTACCTTGCAAATTCCCTCATGGCTGACCGTGTCAAAGGCCTTGGTCAGGTCAACAAACATGATGTAGAGATCCATGTTCTATTCTTAGCATTTCTCCTGGGGCTGTCTAATTGAAAGCGCCATATCAATGATTCCTTGGCCTTTTCTGAAACTGTACTGATTCTTTGGCAACAGAGTCTGGTTGAGATGTTGCACCAAGCATTTCGGAAGGACTCTGGAGAAATTTTTGCTGGTGACAGAACAGAGTGAGATTCCCCTATCATCACAAGATCATAAGAAATAGGAGCAGGAGTAGACCACATGGCTTGTTGAGCCAGCTCCACCATTCAATAAGAACATGGCTTATGATTGCCACATGACGGGTGAGTTCCTTTCTGCTTCTACAGGTGGACAATGAAAGATGCTTTGCATTCTTGCAGGATGGTTCCTTGCACTCACTTCACCTAAAAGAGTTCAGTGAGCTTCTTGACCAGGCATTGGCCACCAGCCTTGTAGCTCTCAGCTGAGCTAGCATCAGCTCCTGGAGTTTTGCTGCTAGACAAGAGTTTGGTTGCATTCATCGTTTCTAACAGTGTGGGAGGGTCATCAGGAGAGCAGTTGATGGAAAACTATGGCAGCCTGTTGATTGCTTCTTCATTCATGGATGAAGGTCAATTGGGGATGTGATTAAAGTGCTTTGCCCATCTTGCTAGAACTTGGGCTTTTTCTGTGAGCAGTGTTGACCCATCAGCAGCGAGGATTGGTGATGAACCCGTGGACTGGGATCTGTAGACAGATGTCAGTGCATCTCTCTTCCTGTTGGTCTGAAGGCTCAAACAGATAATCATGACGGGATCTCTCTCAGAGAACCTTGCCAGTCATCTGGGCGCTTACTGTATCGAGTATGACTGGGCAACCTTCAGGGGTACAGTGTACTCCACTGCTACAGTGGCTCTTGGCCCTCCCTCTCATGAGCATCAAGATTAGTTCAACAAAAACAGTGAGGTGATCCAGAAACTACTGGAGGAGAAACATTGTCTCTATAGGGCTTACCTCATTGACAAGTCATCAATTCCCAAGCCCAATGACTATTAAAATACCCACAGGACCGTCCAATGCAAGTTAAGAGAGATGCAAGACACTTGGCTGAATTGGAAAGCAGCCGAACTTCAGTCATATGCAGAACACAAAGACTGGTAGAGATTCTACAATGCTCTGAAAACTGTTCATGGGGAAAAGAATAAGTGCTGAACCAAATAATTAAGATTGAAGGATGATCAAAAGCATGTTAAAAGAGGTGCATTTTGGGGGATGTCTTAAAGGATGAGAGGGAGAGGGAGAGGCAGAGGGTTTAGGGAGGGAGGTCCTTCATGTGGAGCCTAGTAGGCTGAAGGCACAGTTACTAATGGTGGAGCAAAGAAGGAGAACCCCGGGAGGGGCTGGCATGATGGCGGTAGAGGTGATTGTAGAGCTGGAGGAAGTAAGTAGAATAAATATTGTGAATGAATTTAAACAAAATAACAAGAATGTTACATGTGAAGTAAGCTGAATTCTGCTCCTATTTCTTAAGTTCTTATAACAGGGTCAGTCATAAGGGGACATAAGTTCAAGGTGAGGGGCAGGAGGTTTAGAGGGGATGTGAGGAAAAATATTTTTACCCAGAGGGTGGTGACAGTCTGGAATGCACTACCTGGGAGGGTGGTGGAGACAGGTTGCCTCACATCCTTTAAAAAGTACCTGGATGAGCACTTGGCACATCATAACATTCAAGGCTATAGGCCAAGTGCTGGCAAATGGGATTAAGTAGGTAGGTCAGGTGTTTCTCATGTGTCTGTGCAGACTTGATAAGCCAAAGGGCCTCTTCTGCACTGTGTGATTCTGTGATTCTGTGAAGGCAGCTCACCACCACCTTGTCAAGGGTAATTAGGGATGGGCAGTAAATGCTGGCCCAGGCAGTGATGCCCACATCCCATAAATGAATTGAAAAAAAATTAATGCCCTCCTCCCAGACAATTTTGGAATGGGGGGGCACACAGAATTTAATCGGACGGGAGGGCGTTGGATGGGGACCCCACCATCTTCATGCTTCTGTCCTGATTAAGTCCAAGGCAGGAAGGCTTGTTGACCGTCTTCCTGCCCTGCCACCAACTGAGGCCTTAGGTCAGCGATTAATGGCCTCAAGGACCTCATCCCATTTCCACTGGTATTCAACTAGTGATAGTTGAGGGAGTCGCTATATGGGGAGCCTGAAAGGTAAACCTTGTTGGGCTTGTTTGCAGGCTCCCAGAGGGTTGTGGGGGTGAGGTCTCTCATTGTCAGGCATTCAGTGTCTGAATGAGGGACCAGGCATCGGGCAGGGGTTGGGGGTTGCGGTGGGGGGGGTGGGTGATGCTGAAAGCAGTCCCTGCCCTTGCTGCTGACCCCTTCCTTTCACCCATCCTACCCTCACTCACCTGTGACCTCGGATTTGTCGCTGATCCTGGGCCTCTAGTGGGTGCATTTCCGGCAGCTACCACCACTCCCACTGGAGCTGCTTGCCGACTTCTGACTGTCTGACAACTCTCGGGGAAGCAGGGCTTCCCCCACTTGTGTGGGTCACTGATTCTGGAGAAGGCCCACCACTGGTCACTTAAGTGCCTGATTGGAACTTAATACAGTGGGCCTTTCCCAAAGGAGGCAACACGGGGCTCTTGGATGAGACACCCTTCACCTGGATTAAATTCTGTCCTACCTGTCTAAGTGCCAAGGTCTTTGAATTGGTCACCTAACACCTTACCTGGAATCACAGCATCCAATCTCACTCTGCAAAGTAGCAGCAGTGATCCATCCTCACTAGGAGATTTCAGCAGTCAGTTCTAGGACAGCAAGCTGAGTGGACTGCAGAGAACAAATGAGCAGCAACAGCTGGATATGGCCAAGGAGGAACAGAAAACACCTGGCCAGGGATCATTTCATATCTATGTTCAGCTGAGGAGGGCAGGAAAAAAAATGGTGGGTCTCTTTCCTGTTGCTTCCTGTTGCCCATTGCTAATATATAACCCCTTATTGCAAGACATCAAATTAACTCCAGAAAGACTGTATTAGAGAAGTCGAGGTGAGGGAGGTACAGTTGGGGACTTTCAACAGCAGATGGGTGCATTAGGATATCAATGGGCAATGTTCTGCTGGTGGAAGAAGGCTGTCTTGCAAACAGACAGGATGAGGGATAGAAAATACATCTCTGGGTTGAAGGAAATGCTGAAGTTGTGCAGCACTTTGCAGGCTAAGCAAGCAATCAATGAGGTTGATGGCATGTGTCCCAGAGGCACTTATTAGCTGGCAAAAGCTAAACAGAAAGTCTTGGTTTTGCTGATTTGGGGCTACAGAAAGTTTAATCTCATTCAGGGTTGATTTCAGACAGGCAGGCCGATTTGCAATCACAACATTATAGCCATTTGTGCTGAGAGAGGATTATACACATGAGATTGCTAATGGATTCTGCTTCCTGCTGAAACAAATTTCTTCAAAGATGGACGCTATTTTACAGGAAAGTGGGTATGTATTTTTCCAGAATCTATGTGGAGTCAGTGCTCCATCCCTTCTGCAAGCCTTCCAATTTACTCCTCAGTCTCTTTTCAATAGCACGTCCTTATAAGATTACATCAAATACATTTCTTAAACTTTTGAATAAGATAAAATGATTGTTTTTGCCATTTTGTTAATATTGATCATTTATATCTCACTTTAATCTCTAAAAGATATTTAAGTAATATGTAAATCCAGGAGTTCAATCTTCACTGCTTTTTGTAGATTTTTGAATTGTCTGAATTTCTTGAATCCTGATATTGTAATGTATGACATGATGATTCTGGCCAAATCAAATAAAGAGATAAAAAATTTATTTTGCCAAACAGATCCATTTAATCAAAGAAACTTTCAGTCAGTTCCCATCTAATTTATTCAAATCATTGTATAAGGTTATAGGCTTTTTTTAGCATCCTTTATGGCTGACATCCTTAATTTTATTAATAATCTCTTTTACATGTTCTTCCTTCCTGTTATATGTTTTTCTCTGTTTCTCTTCAACGTTCCCTTAGCTCTCTTTATTTATTTGAATTCAAGGTTTAGGCTGCCCGACACCCACAGCCACCCTACAGAGTACAAATTTCTTCACAGTTTTTTAAAAGTTTTCTTTCCATTTTGTAATCCTTTGAGGTTAACCTTGCAATACATGAATCTCATATGACAGTCTTTAGCAATCTGGCAATGTTACCTCAACCTTGTTTGTGTGAGGCAACCAAAGCCTTTGAAATTGACGTTGCTACTGCTAAATGCTGTTTTTGTGGATCTTGCTTGTGCGAAATTATTTATTAATAGTAATCTAAGGCTTGGAGTGCTATTAAATTATTAAATATTTCCCTAATTTATTGCCATATCTATTCCTAACACCATTTTAATTTAAGGTCACTAAAGCATCTTCACTCCTCCACCTCTCTCACACCCCTTCTAAAAGGTTTCATTGGTAAAGTACAGATTGTAAAATACACAAACAAATCTAAGCACATTGGTCAGTATTTCCATTCCATGGCCTGACACCATACCGTGGGCGGAATCTTGTTGAAGCATTGGGGATGCTGGCTAGAAAGTGGGGGGGAGACCCACGCTGCCTCTTTTTTGGGAAGGCCTGCCTGACCACAAGTCAATTAGGCAGTGGCGAGGCGAGCACCGGGCCTTCCCCTAGAATCAAGATCCTGTGGGCAGAAGTCAACTACCGAGAGCTGCCAGCCAATCAGAGGCCAACAACTCTTGTCTTCAGCAGCACTAGGGAGGCCGGGGCTATTGCCAAAAGTTCAGGCACTGGAGTCCCAGGATCGTGGAGCGACCCAGGCCACAGGTAAGTAATGCGGTGTGGGATTCGCATGGTGAGGATTTCAGGGAGAAACTGGAAAATTGGAGACAAGGAAACAGGAATGCAACCTAGGGTAAACAAATCTCAACATTCCCAGGAAAAGGGGAGACATGGCAATCCTCCACATGCAATAAGCTATCAATTCATAAGCTATCATCTCATTATTTTAAGCACAGAAGCATCTGTTGATTGTGCTGCTTTCTCCTGATCACCCACAGGGCCAGCTGTAGAGTGGAGGAGCGAAAACACTACCAATATGCTCTGGAGAAACCGGGGGGGAAGATACCTCGAAGCTTGAAATGTCACATCTTTCTTGCACAGCCTTCATCAGCGCAGATACATGTGTTATTAGAGACAGTGACACAGGTTGAAGCACACATCACATCAGAACACAAGGAAAGGGGGAAGCAGAGTCAGCTGTGGCTGGCCCCCCTCAGAGGATGGAGGGTAGGCACAGTCCTGCTCAGCTGAACCTTGGGAGTTGTGAAAGAGGCGGCACTACCTGGAGAACCAGCATGAAATGTGTGCCACATGTCAGGGTACCTGAGGCACTGCAAAGTCATTCATCTCACTGTCTGCATAATATCTTAGTGCTTTGAGCAAATGACCTTCACTATTCAGAGATTGGTCAGACTCATGGAGAGTCAAATGCAGCTTCACTCAGAGAGTGGATGCAGGGACAGTACACTGACATGCAGCAGTTGGTAGCATTAATTGGTCAGTGGGACAAATAGCACAAAGGACCATGGAGTGGGTGCCAGCTGTGCCCCAGCTGGTGGTTTCCTCTAGCGATCAGGGGCACTATGAAAAGGCTGAGCTGGTATATGACAGATGGTGATCAGATGTTTCCCCCTCGTGAGGCTCTGTCATCATCATCCATCTCCAGGACCCCTCCAACGGGTGAAGCATCTATGGAGTCATGCCCTGTGACAGGCTCTGCCCCTTCAGTGATGCCTCAGGTCAAGTACCAAGGGCACCAAAGAAGCAGTCAGTCCTAAGGAACAGCCTACCTCCATCTCATCCTCAGCCACAGGGGACACAGCTCACAGGAGTGACCATGAGCTCAGGCCACCCACATCACTTGGGTGTTTATTTTGTACACAAAATCAAACTGTTGTAGCTTTAAGTACTGGGCATGTTGCTGCACTACAACTTGTGTGTTCTCATTTCATCTTGGTGAAAAGAAGGAAAATGGAGATTACGGGTTGACAAAGCAAAGGAGTATGTTGCTGAAGAGTGTGTCAGGTGGAGAATCTGGACCCTTGCAATGTCTGTGCCCTTGGAAGGTTGCTGATGAGGGAGAATCTCCTCTCCAAAGGTTCTGCAGCCTGAGTTTCACTCAGGTGAAATGTGTCTGGTTTCAAAGTAGCCCTAGCAACCTTGCCATCCTGATAAGTATTTTGCCCCTGAGCCTGCCATGATGACATCCCTACAAAGCATGGGGACCATTCTCCTCTTCTCTTTCATCCTCCTCTTCATCTTCTTACTCCTCTTCCTTGTCTTCTTCCTCCTCTGTGGAGCTGTGCCATTCCAGCACTTCTTCTTCAAGGTCCCCGCTTCTCCTCTCTAGAGGCCCATGTTATTATGTAGTGTGCAGCAGACCACAATGTGTGAGACTCTTGAGGAACTGTAATGCAGGGTGCCAGCCAACCAGTCAGGCCACCTGAACCTCATCTTCATCAGGCTGATGTCCTCTTCAATTATGACCTAATGATCTTTGTGATCAGGTCGCATTGGTTGTGATATCTCTCAGCCTCCAGAACATGTAATGCACCAGAGTCATCAGCCATCTTCTCATGGAAACCTTATCTGCTATCAGCCATTCACAGATTTCCAACGACCTCAAGAAGAGCTGCAGCATCTGCAATGCCTGAGGATGAAAATGTCATGGCAGCTTCCAGGATAGTGTGAACTGCATAAAGCTCTGGCTGTGCAAAAACCGGCTGAATATTTAGGGAGTAGAATCCTTTCATGTTGAGGAACTCTGCTCGCTGGTCAGTTGATGTTGCTATCAATGATCCACTCACTGCACCTGAAGGAATTGGATAATGGAGGCAAGTCCCACTCCCCTTCAGCATGAGTGCCACTATCCACCTTGAATTCAGTGTTATCCCCAGCCTTCTTGAAGAGAGTATCCATTACTTCCACAATGCAATGATCTATTGTTGCCTGCAAGATACCACCAATGTCTGCTGTCAGTGCTTGGAAGGAACCACTTCCAGAAAAGTACAAGGCCACTGTCACTTTTCCAGGTGTGGGAAGGCCAGGACGATGTTTCCTGCGAACTCTCAAATGACCCTCAATGAGGTCACACAGCTCAGCAACAATCTGCCTGGAAATGCATAGCCTTCTATGGCATTGACACTCTGACAAGTACAGGTAGCTTCTCCATTGTGGTAGAATCTCTGCTGAGGGTATCTCCTCTGTTGTTCAGAAATCTGCCTCTACTCCTGGCGATATTGCTCCTCATTGCTAGTCAATCCTATCTCAGAATGGTTTAATCCCATTTCCAGTTACATCCTTCCTTCCTTTCAATTAGACTGTGCAGTCTTCCTGAAACACCCTCTCATGGACCCTAAAGACCATTAAATTGAATGATCCATTCACACCACCACCAACCTCCCCCACCCCACCCCCACCCAAAGCCAACCTCCCCCAAGGTGTCCTTGTCAAGAGTTATATGACAGAGATAACAGATAAATCTCCTAACTCCATTGGTTGTCTCTAGATGAGGGCCTTTTCTGAGCTTTCCTACTTTAATGGTGCCTCTTGCTGCTGTCCTGCCATTCTGATTCACTCCCTGGTGTGTTAGCGCCTCCTCCTCCCTGTCATGATTGAGACTCTATGTGGATCCCATGCCTTACAGGAAAAATTCAAAACTGGCTTCTAATGAGCTGACAATAAGTTTGTTAAATGGTTTAAGTGGCCATTAATTGATCTCAGAAGCATTGCATCTCCAGCTTTCAGCGGAACTTTTTAAACATTGAGCAAGCGGTTTTGCGTGGGGAAGGTGGTATGTTGACCTGGGGGGCAGGTTTAAGCAACCGTCCCTGTTCCCACTCTCTAATCTAAATAAGAATGCTGACCATTAGATATACAAAGCTGAATTATTACAGAATATTCCAGTAAAGAATCAATCTTCCAATATAATCCTTAGCCCCAACCATGGCAATTCACTAATTGCTATTGTAAATTCTGGGGTGGAGATTTAATACAGAAGAGTGCACTCTTTTGTATCACTTCAGTTTGCTACCCAGGGGAATAAAAATAAGAGGATATGGTACAGTTCCCCGGAGGAGAAAAATGAATTCTGAACTACTAAGCAGTAAAACTGTATGATGTCGTTTTATATCAAACATTCAAGTTTTTTGGAGATTTTAATAGATTTTAATAGTCTTTTCCATCTAGTGCAATTTTGGATTTCGGAATAAAGAGCAAAATTTCAGAATTTGCCAATAATACCAAATTTGGAAGAATAGATAAAATGGAGGATGAAACTAATCAACCTCAATAGGATATAGATCAGCTAGCAGAATGGACAGAAAAGTGTCTGATGATGATGCATTTTGGCAGAAGGGATAGGGTGAGGCATATTCTAAAGCGTGTGCAGGGATAGAGGACCTGGGGGTTTTCAGGTGCATAGATATTTGAAGGTAGCAGGAAATATTGAGAGTGGTTAGCAAAGCATATGGGATCTTGGGCTTCATAAATAGAGGCACTGAAGCAGAGAAGTTATACTGAACCTTCAAAAAGGTCTGAAGAAGAGTTATAAGGACTCGAAATGTTAACTTTTTTTTTCTCTACAGATGTGGTTAGACCTGCTGAGATTTTCCAGCATTTTCTGTTTTTGTTTCAGATTTCTAGCATCTGCAGTATTTTGCTTTTATCTTCATAAAGCTCTAGTTGGGCCATGATTGGCTTATTGTATGCTGTTCTGCTGCACCAGATTTTAGGAAGGATGTGAGTGTCCTTGAGAGGAGATTTACCAGAAAGGCTTCAGGACTGAGGGATTTTAGCTACAGGGTTAGGTTGGAGAGGCTGGAACGAAGGAGATTGAGGAGAAAGTTGATTGAGGTTTACAAGATTATTACAAGTTTAGATAAGATACACAGGAAAAAAAAACTGTTCCCATTAGTCGATGGTACAAGGACTAGGTGATACAGATTTAGGGTTTTGGTCAAAAAATGCAGGGAGAATGTGAGGAAGAACATTTTTACACTGTGAGTGGTATGGCAGTTCAAGACCATGGATGGATTTATAAATGAAGGTGATAAAGGGGATGGGACTTGCTGTTGGATAGGAGACAGGCGATGGGATTTTAGAGGATGGAACTTGCAAAGCTGGTGAATAAAGTGAGGAATACATTGAGAAGGGGTAGGGAAGGAAAGTATGAAGGTAGAAATAGATGAGCTTGAAGAGCTGCTCAGGACAAAAATGTTATGTTCCATCAAGTTGAGATTGAGTAAGCAGCCAGGAAGGTGCATCAAAAATAGGATGCTGAATCTTCCGGAGATGTGAAAATGATAGTTTCCATTTTAACAATGTTAAATGAGAGCATCCACTGCTTGATGTCAGATAAGAAGACAAACATCACAGGAACAGTCATGATCTTGAGGCTGGTGAATAATTAAAGCTGGGTGTCATCAGCATGCATGCAGAAGCTGACTTAAGTCTTAAGCCCACCAACTCAGAAACCTGGCAACAATAATATACTGGGAGCAGCCTTAATTAATGTGGGACGTCCATACCCATCGGGGAGGAAGGCCCACTCCAGAAAGCTGCCAGCCAATCTGATTGACTAGTAGCTTTGTGGTCACAGCAGTGCCAGGATTGAGCAGTGGCCACTGCTGGGACTCCAGCCAGTCCCCAAGAAATAAATCATGAAGCCCAGACTCAAAGGTAAGTCTGGTTGGGAGACCCCAGCGAGGGGATTGATAGAGGTGGGATGCTGGATTAGAGAGAATAGGTTAGGATTAAAGGGGGGTCTTATCTTGGGGGTGTGCTTCCGATGTACACAGGGGAGCCCCTAAAGGAGCTACACCCCTCGTTCTTTCCCAACAGCAGCCCATGCAGTGAAAGCTGAGGGGTACCCGTCTTGCCTCTGCCTTCCTCTGTCTCGTGTAAAATAATGATAGAGATAGAATGGGGCTCTTAAGTGGCCATTGATTGGTCATTTTGGCCAATTGGCAGGTTGCCTGACATCTTCTTCAACCCACCATAACATGGGAAGGCAACAGCTCGGGAGTGGGCAGGAAGGTGAGAAGGCTACTCACTTTATTTTACAACAACATTAAGAATAAAATTACTGAAGATTACTCTCATCTCTGAGTGATAGTAGAACAAAGGTAATTATTAAAAAATATGGTAGTGGTTCTTTAAACATGCTGTGCTTCCTTTATTTTGGCCACTGTTCTTTGGTTCTATGATTTAAAGTGCACAGGCAAGCTGTACATGTTTATGTTGCCTGCGTCCCAGTAGCTGAGGGTATTGGCCTGGGTTATCGATATCAACAAATAGTGAAAAAGCAAACAAAATGCAACGACCAGAAAACAAATTGTACTTTATTTGCCATTTCCAATGTTTGATCATTTTTGAACAGTGTAAAATACCTCATGAGAGAAAACTTGAAGAATGGTAGAGGGTGAGTTGCAGGGGTGGGGCGTGGGGGCACACTGGGCGTGTGGAGGATAGGCTGCTGAAAATCTGTGGTCCAAGTAGGGGTGTAAATTTGACCAGGGCCAGGTTTGTCAGATCCTTGCTTAATGTTGACAGGGAAATCCCAGAAATTCAGACAAATCTAAGAATGTCCTGTTCCAATCAGTAGCCAGGAAGGTGATCTACTGCTGTCTGACTGCAGTGAGGGCGTTCATCACCTGCTTATAGCCACATGCACAGCAATACCACAGCTCATGTCAAACGCTGCAACTCGGAATGAACCTGTGACAAACAATTTGAGTTCTATCAAGTTTCACAGCCACAGGCAGTTTTGTGTAAGATTTGATCTTTGGCTGAAATTCCTGTTGCAACAAGTGGCATGGGTCAATGACAGCCTGCTTGCTGCAACACTCTTACACACTGTGGTATAACATCCTGTTGTGAAACACGTGCATTCTTATGCTTGCCTCCTTCACCGTTTTCTCCACAGGTTTAAACTGTTGTGCTTGCTGCTGCTACCTCTGTTGCAGTTCTTATGGCAGCCTCATTGGTAATGCCGGCAACATTCCCATTTTCTTTCAGGGCTCCTGCAGCCAATGAAGTAAATCAGTGCAGCTGCAGCCAAAAATCAACTCTCCAACAACTTTGGTAGTAAGACAAACTGCTAACACTCAAACAAAGCAACAGAAAGGCACCAAAAACCTTTTAAGGCCAAAAGCATCGATCCAGAATCTTAAGGTTATTGCTATTTCAACCTGCTCCCTGAGTGCCTGCGCTATGTTTTTCTGGTAGGACATAAAAATGAGGAAATCAAAACCTCCCAGGCTCCAAAGTCCTGCAAGGATCCTAATCCAAGCATAGGACCCCTATTTTAATACTTTAATTTAACTAGGAGCAACTTAACCAATATGGCAGTGGCTGCTTTTTGTGCACAGGACATCCACTGCTAAATTGGACATTGATTTCACCCGAAAAACTTAGCAAAGCAAAACACATTCCTACCCCATTGTTTTCAAGCTTGCAATGAGCTTCTTTTAAACAGTGTATGATGTCACTGCTGGAAAGGTCAGAGTGGGAATAGGAGAGCAAGTGAAAGTGTCAAACCACAGGTAGCTTCTAAGAGAAATGGAGGTGTGGTCACCTACTCTCATTTGGTATTCCCAATCTAGAGGATACTACACATTAATCATTAGTTTACACAGAAAAAGTGTATGGGCCCATGTCAGTGGCATGGAAAGAAGTGAATGGGCAGGTTTTGCCTCTCTTGATTTTGTAAAGGAGGGTGAGTTTGAAGAGGAAGGGGAACTGGAAGTAGAGGCAGCAAAAAAGGCAACCATAGTGCTGCCATTCACAGGGGTGGGTTGGCACTAACCACATCCGCACCCCCCATCAACCACCCCATTGCAGCGCTGCATCTTTAAAAAAAAGCCCTGCCATGATAACACACTGTCAATGGCCTAAATAAGCAGAGAGTGGGATTTGTAACCTCAGTGGGAGGATGGCCCACCCTTAAGAGCTGCCAGCCAATCTGATTGGCCAGCAACTCTGGCAGTCCCAGCAGCGCCAAGACTGAGTAGTGGGCACTGCTGGGATTGCAAGTAGGCCCTGGGATGAAGAAAGCCATGTGTCCAGACCCAGGAAGGTCTGGGGTTTTGGGTGGGGAGAGATCGGGGAGCCTAAGAAGTAGGGTGGGATGGGTTTTGGAGGTCAGGTGGGGAGAAACAAAGGGAGGGGTAAGATCTTGGGGGGTGGTGCCTCTGATGAGCTCAGGACATGCCCTGAATGATGTGCCCCACTTCCTTCCAGCCTTTTCCACAAGGAAGTTCAAAAAATAACCTTCTACCTCCTGCCCACCTGCCCAAGCTAACTATATCATGGAGTAGGCAGCATAATATTCAGGTTAATTGGCTTGGTAACCAATTCAATTGTCGTTAATTATTTTTTTCAAAATGATGGGCGAGCTGCCGATTTTGTCACCTGCCCACCTACTGTTTAATGAAAATCTGTTTGGGGTTAGGAGGGGAGGCATTGAGCTGGCCACCCATCATATTTTACATGCTCCCATGCTGAAAATACGCCTGGCAGGGGGCCTTAAAATCCAGCCCAAAGCATCATGAAGGGAGTTGTTGATCCTATAAACAGAGATGGGAGGGGAGGAGAAGGCATGTTTGATGATGGGAATTTTTTTGGATCATCATTTGAGATATTGCCATAGCTGGCAAGGCTGACATTTATTGATTATACCAAGCTAACATGAGCAAAAGTGGGTATTTAATAACTGCTGCATGCAGTGAAGGTGGTCCTACAATGCTCCTTGCTGGAAGTTCCAGGACTTGATCCCGTGACAATCAAAGGAAAGTAATATGGCCCAAGGCAGATCAGTGTATAACTCGGAGGGGAAATTGAAGCTGATGGTTTTGACATGTGCCTGTAGCCTTTGCCATTCCAGGTGGTGGAGGTCCAAGAGTTGGGAGGTGCTGTTGAAGAAACCGCAGTGAGTTGCTAAAGTGCATCCTATAGTTAGTAGACACAGCAATTGTGGCGGTTAGTGACTTTGTAGTAGATGTCAATGGAAAGTCCACCTCTGACAACAGAGAGAGAAAAAAGAGAAGAGGAAATTAGAGATGAAAGATGAATGGAAATTGAAAGCAATTAGAAAAGGAGCTGAGTATCTCTGTACCTGACAGAAAGCTTGCTTAGTTATCTCATAGTTTGCTGAGATTTCATCAAACAGCATAGCATAAACCTTGTATGCCTTTCCTGTTAACTTGCTTTGCATTAGCAGTGTTGAGCTCTCTACTGGCCATTTCATTTGCTTTGTAAGCTTCTCAAATGAGGTGGAAAATGGTTCCACATCTCCCTCCTCAAGTTTTGGTATCATTTGGGAGAAATTGAACAGTTCAGCACTTGGCCCTAGAGTTAGGGATAGACACCTCGCCCCTGCCCCCTCCACTGGTGGTGCCTCATGGGTACAGTGGGTCTCCCCTCTCATGGACATGGACGGCTTCAGTACCTCAGGTGTCACGAATGGTTCCCCACTCCTGACCTTATGATGGAAGGAAGGTCATTGATGAAGCAGCCAAGGACACTACCCTGAGGAACTCCTGGAACTGAGATGATTGACCTCCAACAACAACAACAACCAACTTCCTTTGTGCGAGGTATGACTCCAAACTGTGGAGACTTTACCCCTGATTCCCAGGGGGGAACTCAGTTTCCCATTGACTCCAGTTTTGCTAGGGATCCTTGGTGCCACACTTGGTCAAACGCTGCAGGGTCGACAGGGCTGAGTTTGCCATTGCTGTTTCCAGTGCTTCAGTCAACACCAAATTTTCTGTCTGTCCATCCTTATAAACTTTGTATTAGCTTGGTACAACTGAATGGCTTGCTATTTCAGAAGGCTGTTAAGGGTCAGCCACTTTGCTGTGGGTCTGGAATCACATATAGGCCAGACCAGGTAAGGAAGTAGATTTTCTCCCCTAATTGTTTCATGGTCATCATTAGACTTTTAATTCCAGATTTTTATTGGGTTCAAAATTTCACCATCTGGGATTTGAACCAAGCCCCCAGAGCATTACCCTAAGTGACAATACCACTACACCACTGCCTCCCCTACTTTTTTTTTAATTCATTCACGGGATGTGGGATTCACTGGCTGGGCCAACATTTATTGCACATCCCTAGTTGCCCTTGAGAAGATGGTGGTCAGCTGCCTTCTTGAACCACTGCAGTCCATGTGGTGTAGGTACACCCACAATGCTGTTAGAAAGGGTGTTCCAGGATTTTGACCCAGTGACAGTGAATAACCAATTCAGGATGGTGAGTCACTTGAAGGGGAACTTCCAGGTTGTGGTGTTCCCATGTGTCAAGTTAGTGCCCTTTGTTTAGCAAAATTGTTCAAAATATATATGACTAGCTAATGGAATTACAAATTAATAAAGCATTTCTTCATAACAGAAGGAACTTGCTTGATTTCCCATCCATAAATTAAAATAATCACATAATAGGTTAAGATGATTAGTTTTCATTTTCATAGAGGATTATTAGAATGTGGAACTCTGTGCCACAAGCTTTTTGATTACGGCATAGAAAGAGGCCATTTGGCTCATTGTGGTTGTGCTAGCCCTCTGTAAGAACAATTCACCAAGTCCCACTCCCCTGCTTTCCCCTGTAACCCTTTTGTTTTCTTACTGCGGAGTCCATGATTTCTTTTATAAGTAAATTAGATAGTTGCTTGAAAAAGCGGAATTTTAAGGGTTTGGGGAGTGAGAATGGAATTAGAAGATTTGTGTCTTCTTCCAATCCTTCATTGATGTTGAGTAAAAATCCTGGAACTCCCTACTTAACATTACGCGAACACCTTATAAGAACTGGAGTGATTCAAGAAGTTTCACATCAGCTTCTCAAGAGCAACTTGAAATGGACAATAAATAATAGCTTTGCCAGTGATGTCCATATCCTGAAGGTGAATTAAAGAAGAGAAAGTAGAGATAAGACACAGGACAGACATAATTGGCCAAACAGTCAATTCCCGTTCTACAACATTCTATAATTGTTATAAACTTGGAATGCA
Organism: Carcharodon carcharias; assembly: GCF_017639515.1. Lineage (NCBI taxonomy): Eukaryota > Metazoa > Chordata > Chondrichthyes > Lamniformes > Lamnidae > Carcharodon > Carcharodon carcharias. Next base: position 177,921,071 of record NC_054467.1, read on the forward strand.
GGGCTAGTCTCTTGTAAAAAACAGTAAACTTTAAATACAGACTCCTGATGAGGTTACATGCCTGTTCCAAGACCAAGACTAAAAATCTCACAATCACAGAATCACAGAATCACAGCGTGCAGAAGAGGCCTTTCGGCCCATCGAGTCTGCACCGACACGTGAGAAATACCTGACCTACCTACCTAATCCCATTTACCAGCACTTGGCCCATAACCTTGAATGTTATGATGTGCCAAGTGCTCATCCAGGTACTTTTTAAAGGATGTGAGGCAACCCACCTCCACCACCCTCCCAGGCAGTGCATTCCAGACCGTCACCACCCTCTGGGTAAAAACCTTTTTCCTCACATTCCTCCTAAACCTCCTGCACCTCACTTTGAACTTGTGTCCCCTCGTGACTGACCCTTCAACTAAGGGGAACAGCTGCTCCCTATCCACCCTGTCCATGCCCCTCATAATCATGTACACCTTGAACAGGTCGCCCCTCAGTCTTCTCTGCTCCAACGAAAACAACCCAAGTCTATCCAACCTCTCTTCATAACTTAAATGTTTCATCCCAGGCAACATCCTGGTGAATCTTCTCTACAATCCCTCCAGTGCAATGACATCCTTCCCATAATGTGGTGACCAGAACTGCACACAGTACTGCAGCTGTGGCCTCACCAAGGTTCTATACAACTCCAACATGACCTCCCTACTTTTGTAAACTATGCCTCGATTGATAAAGGCAAATGTCCCAAATGCCTTTTTCACTACCCCACTAACATGCCCCTCTGCCTTCAGAGATCTATGGACACAAACGCCAAGGTCCCTTTGTTCCTCAGAACTTCCTAGTGTCATGCCATTTATTGAATACTTCCTTGTCAAATTACTCCTTCCAAAGTGTATCACCTCACACTTTTCAGGGTTAAATTCCATCTGCCACTTATCTGCCCATTTGACCATCCCATCTATATCTTCCTGTAGCCCAAGACATTCAACCTCACTGTTAACCATCCATCCAATCTCTGCCTCTAAGATTCCCCACACTTAGGGCTGATTCACCTGTACAGTACACGATCCCCATAATAGTAAGAAATGTTACAGTAAGGATTATTATATTCCTCCCCTTTCATTTTGTTTTACCCTCTTATTTACAAAAACATTTTAACACATGTTATAAACAATTATATGCCGTTCATGCGATTATAAATTTAGTCTTGGAGGAGGTTTTCGGATTTGGGTAGAGTGACACAACTTTACAACTGGAGGTTCTTCTATTGGATCGACTTGCACAGGAGCTGCAGCTTCAGGGACATCCCTGGACATCGGCAGTTCAGAATTATTTACTTCAGCAGATACATTAGGTATGTCTATTCTTTGTCAGTCAGGCACCTCGGGGATCGAAGTTTTGTCTTCAATTTCAGGTGGATTAACTGTTTGTTGGAGGGTTTCTCAACTTCTGAGTTGATCCACGCTTTTCCTAACTATCCTGTTTCCCACTTCTGCTTGATAAGATAAAGGTCCTGTTTCAGAAATGATTGTACCAGGGACCCATCTCGGTCCGGTAGCAAAATTTCATACAAAAACTGTCTCTCCTACAGTAAACTCTCAACCTTTACTGTGAACATCATGGTTCACTTTCCGACTAATCTGGTTTCTCTCCACCTTCCCCCCTAAATTGAGAACACTAGACTCGATCTCATACAAAGTCGGTGCTTCATTAACAATTCTGAAGATGTTAAATGTGGTTGCATGAGGAGTTGTGTGATAGCTGAACAGAAATCTTGAAATTCGTGTTTCTAACGTTTCTTCTGATAGATTCTTCATGCCTGTTTTGAAGATTTGTACTGCTCTTTCTGCTAACCCATTGGACAAGGGATGATACGATACTCCCCTGATGCGCTTAATCCTATTTAGGTTCACGAATCTTTGGAATTCAGCACTAATGAAAGCAGTACCATTATCTGACACAATAATTTCAGGTAAACCATGAACACTGAAACTCTGGTGCAGTTTTTCAATAATTGAAGCAGTCCATGTCCAAATGCAGCAAGACCTGGACAATATCCAGGCTTGGACTGACAAGTGGCAAGTAAAATTCACACCACACGAGTGCCGAACAATGACCATCTCCAACAAGTGAGAATCCAACCATCACCCCTTGATGTTCAATGGCATTACCATCACTGAATTCCCCACTATCAACATCCTGAGGGTTACCATTGAATAGAAACTGAACTGGACTGGCCATATATACTGTGGCTACAAGAGCAGGTCAGAGGCTAGGAATTGTGCGACAAGTAACTCATCTCCTGTCTCCCCAAAGCCTGTCCACCATCTACAAGGCACAAGTCAGGAGTGTGATGGAATACTCCCCACTTGCCAGAATGAGTGCAGCTCCCACAACACTCAAGAAGCTTGACACCATCCAGGACAAAGCAGCCTGTTTGATTGGCAGCACATCCACAAACATTTACGCCCTCCACCACCAAAGCATAGTAGAAGCACTGTGTACCATCTACAAGATTCACTACAGGCTCCTTAGACAGCATCTTCCAAACCCACTACTACTACCATCTAGAAGGACAAGGGCAGCAGATAGATGGGAACAGCATCACCTATAAGTTCTCCTCCAATTCGCTCACCATCCTGACTTGTAAATACATCGCCATTCCTTCGCTGTCGCTGGGTCAAAATCCTTGAACTCCCTTCCTAACAGCACTGTGGGTGTACCTACACCATATGGAGTGCAGTGGTTCAAGAAGGCAGCTCACCACCACCACCTTCTCAAGGGAAATTAGGGATGGACAATAAATGAGTCCACATCCCGTGAATGAATATTTTAAAAAACATGGCCCACCGTCAGCAAGTTGAGTGGACGATTACAAACTGGTTTAAAGCCATCGTGAAACTGATTGCGCCACAAACGCCATTGAACACACCTGACACCGGTGGGCACAGAAAATCCTGACCCAAGACTAAAAAGCTTTGTCCTTAAGTTTCCCCGCGCTTAGGGCTGATTCAACTGTACAGTCACATGATCCCCATAACTGAAAAATGGTTTAACTTACAATTATTACAATAATTTACAAAGCTTTTGACAATGAATTTGATCAAAATTTTTCTGAGAAATTGGCCAGTACAGACATCGTTGAAGGGGTGAAGCAATATTGAAGTTTCTTTTGGAAATCTGCTTCAAGAGGTGGCAGTTTTATTCATAACGAGCTTTACAAAGTTACATGTATTCTTGTTTATCAGCAACTGAATTGGTCGACAATCTGGATCCTGTTGCTCATACAAACCTCAAATGTTGAAACAGCAAATAATTGTTACAGGATTTGGTTGAAGCACTGGCTGGAAAAGTGAATCATTCCCTTTGTTCCATTTTGTAAGCAGATGTTTTCCATGAAAACAGTGTCTGTGTTGAGAATCTGAGAGGAATCTCCTGTCAGTATGAATGTAAACTATCAACACAGCAATAAATGCCTTTTCGGCAAGTCTATTTGAGGTTAATAGGACTTTAAACTAGAAAGTGGGGGGGGGAGGGAAGGGTAAAACTCCAAGAAGTATTACTAATGGGAAACAAAGCAGCAGGTTAGCGTGTGGGGGGGTGGATTCAACTTCATGGAAAATTATGAAAAAACTGATAAGAAAGGAGAGCCCAGGAGAGGCTATTAAAGTCCCCAGAACATAAAATAGGACAGAGTGTTTGGAAAGGGCTAGAAATCTAACTTCAAGGACATCAGATAAAGGGACGACAATGAGAAAGGGGTCGGGAAATACAGGACTGAAGGTGTTGTATCTGAATGTACGCAGTATACAAAATAAGGTAAATGAGCTTGTGGTGCAGATTGAAATTGGCTGGTATGATGTGGTGGACATCACGGAGACATGGCTGCAAGGGGATCAGGACTGGCAGCTAAATATCCAAGGATATGCATCCTATCGAAAAGATAGGCAGGTTGGCAGAGGGGATGGGGTTGCTTTGTTAGTAAGAAATGAAATTAAATCGATAGCAAGAAATGACGTAGGGTCAGATGATGTAGAATATGTGTGTGTAGAGTTGAGGAACCGCAAAGGTAAAAAAACCATAACGGGAGTTATGTACAGGCCTCCAAACACTAGTCAGGATGTGGGGCACAAGATACACCAGGAGATGGAAAAGGCGTGTAAGAAAGGCAAGGTTACAGCGATCATGGGGGATTTCAATATGCAGGTAGACTGGGAAAATCAGGTTGGTAGTGGATCCCAAGAAAAGGAATTTGTGGAATGTCTACGAGATGGCTTTTTGGAGCAGCTTGTGGTGGAGCCCACTAGGGAACAGGCAATTCTAGATTTAGTGATGTGTAATGAGGCAGATTTGATAAGGGAATCTTAAGGTGAAGGAACCCTTAGGAGGAAGTGACCATAATATGATAGAATTTACCCTGCAATTTGAGAGGAAAAGCTGAAGTCAGATGAAACGGTATTACAGTTGAATAAAGGCAACTACAGATGCATGAGGGAGGAGCTGGCCAGAATTGACTGGGAGATGAGCCTAGCAGGAAAGACAGTGGAACAGCAATGGCAGGAGTTTCTGGGAGTAATTTGGGAGACACAGCAAAAATTCATCCCTAGGAAGAAGAAGCATACTAAAGGGAGGACAAGGCAACCATGGCTGACAAGGGAAGTCAGGGACCGCATAAAAGCTAAAGAGAAAGCATACAATGTGGCAAAGAGCAGTGGGAAACCAGGGGATTGGGAAGCCTACAAAGACCAACAGAGGACAACTAAAAAAGAAATGAGGAGGGAAAAGATTAAATATGAGGGTAAACTAGCCAATAATATAAAAAAAGATTGCAAGAGTCTTTTTAGATATATAATGGGTATAATGGATATATTAGAGAGGCAAAAGTGAACATTGGGCTGCTGGAAAATGACGCTGGAGAAGTAGTAGTGGGGAACAAAGAAATGGCGGAGGAACTGAATAGGTACTTTGCATCAGTCTTCACGGTGGAAGACACGAGTAACATCCCCAAAGTTCAAGAGAGTCGGGGGGCAGAGGTGAGTATGGTGGCCATTACCAAGGAGAAGGTGCTAGGAAAACTGAAAGGTCTGAAGGTGGATAAATCACCTGGACCAGATGGATTACACCCCAGAGTTCTGAAGGAGATAGCTGAAGAGATAGTGGAGGCATTAGTGGTGATCTTTCAGGAATCACTGGAGTCAGGGAGGGTCCCAGAGGACCGGAAAATCGCTAATGTAACCCCCCTGTTTAAGAAGGGAGTGAGACAAAAGACAGGAAATTACAGGCTGATTAGCCTGACCTCGGTCGTTGGTAAGATTTTAGAGTCCATTATTAAGGATGAGATTTCAGAATACTTGGAAGTGCATGGTAAAATCGGGCAAAGTCAGCATGGTTTCATCAAGGGGATGTCATGCCTGACAAATCTGTTAGAATTCTTTGAGGAGGTAACAAGTAGGTTAGACAAAGGAGAGCCAATGGATGTTATCTACTTGGACTTCCAGAAGGCCTTTGACAAGGTGCTGCACAGGAGACTGCTCAGTAAGATAAGAGCCCATGGTGTTAGAGGCAAGGTACTAACATGGATAGAAGATTGACTGTCTGGCAGGAGGCAGAGAGTGGGGATAAGGGGGTCCTTCTCAGGATGGCGGCTGGTGACTAGTGGAGTTCCGCAGGGGTCAGTGTTGGGACCACAAATTTTCACTTTATTCTTTAATGATCTAGATGAAGGAACTGAGGGCATTCTGGCTAAGTTTGCAGATGATACAAAGATAGATAGAGGGACAGGTAGTGCTGAGAAGGCAGGGAGGCTGCAGAAGGATTTGGACTGGTTAGGAGAATGGGCAAAGAAGTGGCAGATGGAATACAATGTGGGGAAGTGTGAGGTCAGGCACTTTGGTAGGAAGAATAGAGGCATAGACTATTTTCTAAATTTGGAGAGAATTCAGAAATCTGGAGTGCAAAGGGACTTGGGAGTCTTAGTCCAGGATTCTCTTAAGGTTAACTTGCAGGTTGAGTCGGTAGTTAGGAAGGCAAATGCAATGTTGGCATTTATTTCAAGAGGACTAGAATATAAAAGCAGCGATGTGCTGCTGAGGCTTTATGAGGCACTGGTCAGACCACATTTACAATATTATGAGCAATTTTGGGCCCCGTATCTCAGGAAGGATGTTCTGGCCCTGGAGAGGGTCCAGAGGAGGTTCACGAGAACGATTCCAGGAATGAAAGTCTTAACATATGAGGAACATTTGAGTTCTCTGGGTCTATACTCGATGGAGTTTATAAGGATGAGGGGGGGATCTGATTGAAACTTACAGAATACTGAAAGGCCTGGATAGAGTGGATGTGGGGAAGATGTTTCCATTAGTAGGAGAGACTAGTAGGAGGACCTGAGGGCACAGCCTCAGAGTAAAGGGAAGACCTTTTAGAACAGAGATGAGGAGAAACTTCTTTAGCCAGAGAGTGGTGAATCTATGGAATTCATTGCCATAGAAGGCTGCGGAGGCCAGGTCATTGAGTGTTTTTAAGACCGAGCTAGATAGGTTCTTGATTGGTAAGGGGATCAAAGGTTATGGGCGAAGGCGGGAGAATGGGGTTGAGAAACTTATCAGCCATGACTGAATGGCAGAGCAGATGCGATGGGCCGAATGGCCTCATTTCTGCTCCTTTGTCTTATGACCTTATGGTCTTATATAGCCAATGCTGTGGAATATTTTTAAATCGCTAAGTCTTGCTGGAGACGTTGGACTCATGAGGGAAGCTCACCAGCAGGAATCAGGTGATCAGGATGTGACATTTTCAAATGATGAACCTCACCAGCTGCTTCATGCTGCAGACAAGAAGGGTTGTGTGAGAAGTCCCATTAAGATTTCAGTATGACTAAAGTTGTAGATATAGGTGTGTTATATTGTTTATGGTCATGCAGGCTAATCATTCAGGGTTTGTAGGATGTATGAAAACTATGGAGATTCCATCAGTAAGACAGTAACAGGAACTGAGAGCATATTGTGTGGTTTTTATTTGATATGTGAATTGACTATAGTTTTACCCTGGCACCTAACTTCAGTTCTGCCTTCTTCCTCCATTGTACAGGCAGGTCCTATGGGTGTTTCAAGTATCTCATGAGTGCTTTGAATAACACTCTTTTGGGGAGGGGAGCACAGACCAGAATAATCTTCTTTTGTCTCATTGTAATATGTTAGGGCTGCTATCTGTAATCATGTATGTACATTGTCTGGAACCCTCCATTACACAGCAACAGAGTGCAGCTTTAACTTCCTTCCTTCCGTTCATGTCAGAAGGAAACACTTGAAATGGGTGCTGCAACCTCTGAAATTGGTGCCACAGCAATTTAACTCCTGTTCAGTCATTGCAAGTTCTTGCAGAGAGCCCAGACTGAGAAATTGATCTCGCCAAAAACACAAAAACTACACTAATCGTAAATTATAGGCAGAAACAACCACACGATGACGTTTGCCTGGAGCTCTCACATCTTGACTGAATCATGCCCTATGGCAATTTTCACTTTAAGTTCTCCAATTTGCACTTACAGTCCAAGTAAAATGATTTGTTCACATTTACTTTATCCATGTCTTTCTTCATTTCAACAATCTAAACAATGTCCCCTTGTAATACTTTTTTCCTAATGGCAACCTCAGAATTTCTCTTCTAGCCTTGCTCCAAAGTCGCTCTTGTGACACAGACACAAGGCCAGTCTAGTTGTAAATACTTTCTTAGAAACTCTGGGTATTTGTCGTGGTTAAGCCCATTGTTCAAGAGCCTGTTAATATTTGCTGAGGTGTAACAAGAACATTGTCAGCACATCTGAGTTTAATATACTGGGTAATGATTGTTGATTTCCTATACTAGGACCTAGAATTATGTTTAGAAAAGTGTCAAATGGGTGCCAAGAATAGTTCCTGTGCCTGAAAGCAGAGACCCAACTATTACAGTAAATTGATTCATGGCCCTCATCTAAATAATTGTGGCGAACTGCCATTGTGGTCACATCTCTGCAGGTAATTTGGCTGAGAATTGAATTTCAAGCTGTCTCATTGGCAGCGACCCTTAGGGTTGGTCCTGGAGGAGGGAGGACAGGGAAAGGGGGTTCTCCAGTTGTGGTGGGTACGGTATCAGGACAACTGTGGAACGACATGTTGCTGGACTGGCTGAATCGATGTGTATAAAACCTGAGGGGAACAGGTCTGTCGCTGGGGGTGGCAATTTCCAAGAGGGGCTCTAAAACGGACTTTGGCCTCTCATTAACATTTGCAAGGGGCCTATGTCTGTTTTAGTCAGCTGCCTCAGATCCAATTATGGGTTGGACATTTTTCAGGTGTCCTTGAGATTCCTTGGTCGCTGTAAAATGGACACAACAAAATACACATTGACACATTCTACTCGAGTGTTCCATTCTTGATACTGCTAAAGTAAATGTGAACAATTAAGTTCAGTGGAAGTAGCTTGGTGATGCAGTGCTGAGGTGATGATGTCAGCTGTACCTTTTCATGGTCATCTATTTGCTCGGCCTTGCCAGCAGTCCCTGCACCCCATGAAAGAGAAAAAAATCCTTTACCACCATCTTACATTATACAGTGTGTTTCAGATCAATTTGTGTTACAAATCTGCCCTCTCCTGGAGTTGAATCATATGCTCTTCACTTCTGTTTAGGACCTGAGTATTTATGCACGAGAGTTTTTGACAGTATATTTCAAGAGTTTGATTCCCATAATAGATACAAAATAAGACTATTACATATCTCATTATCAACTACCCCATTCAGAATATATAGTACCTTCAGGAGTACTATATTGAATAGCCAAGGTTTCTTATCATGCCTGTGCTTGTATTTGAAAGAAGGACATACAGAAGTTGTTCAAACTGGTTATCAATCAAACAGAATCAACAGCTTAGCCATTTCCCCAAAGGCAAAAACAGATTTTTGAAATTAATTTATGGGATGTGGCCGTCACTGGCTAGGGCAGCATTAATTGCCCACCCCTAATTGCCCTTGAGAAGGTGATTGTGAGCTGCCTTCTTGAACAATGCAATCCATGCGGTGTAGAAACATCCACAGTGCTGTTAGGAAGGGAATTCCAGGATTTTGACCCAGCAACAGTGAAGGAACAGCGATATATTTCCAAGTCAGGATGGTAAGTGGCTCAGAGGGGAACTTCCAGGTGATGGTGTTCCCATGTGTCTGCTGCCCTTGTCCTTCTGGATGGTAGTGGACATGGGTTTGGAAGGTGCTGCCTAAGGAGACTTGGTGAATTCCTGCGGTGCATCTTGTAGATGGTACACACTGCTGCTACTGTGCGTCGGTGGTGGAAGGAGTAAATGCTTGTGGATGGGGTGCCAATCAAGTGGATGCGTTGTGTTGGATGGTGTCAGTCAAGCTTATTGAGTGTTGCTGGAGCTGTACTCACCCAGGCAAGTGAAGAGTATTTCATCATTCTCCTGACTTGTGCCTTGAAGATGGTGGACAGGCTTTGGGGAGTCAGGAGTTGAGTTACTCACCACAGCATTCCTAGCCTCTGACCTGCTCTTGTAGCCACAGTATTTATATGGTTAGCCCAGTTCAGTCTCTGGTCAATGGTAACCCCCAGGATGTTGATAGTGGGGGATTCAACATTGGTAATGCTATTGAAAATCAAGGGGTGATGGTTAGATTCTCTCTTGTTGGAGACAGTCATTGCCTGGCACTTGTGTGGCATAAATGTTACTTACCACTTTTCAGCCCAAGCCTGGACATTGTCCAGCACTTGCTGCATTTGGACACGGACTTCTTCAGTATCTCAAGGAATTGCAAATGGTGCTGAACATTGTGCAATCATCAGCGCACATCCCCAATTCTGACCTTATGATGGGGTCATTGATGAAGCAGCTGAAGATGGTTGGGCCTAGGACACTACCCTGAGTATCTCCTGCATTGATATCCTGGGACTGAGATGAGTGACCTCCAATATCCATCTTCCTTTGTGCTACGTATGACTCCAAATAGCGGAGACTTTTCCCCCGATTGCTATTGACTCCAGTTTTGCTCGCTCCAGTTTGGCCCTTTGATGTCACACTCAGTCAAATGCTGACTCAATGTTAAAGGCAGTCACTCTCAACTCACCTCAGAAGTTCAGCTCTTTTGTCCATGTTTAAACCAAGGCTGCAATAAGGTCAGAACCTGAGTGACCCTGGTGGAACCCAAATTGATCTCAACATCCAAGCTTGCTCAAGTGTTGAACTGACAACTTTATAAAACGCTGGTTAGACCTCAGCTGGGGGATTATGGTCAATTCTGGGCATCATATTTCAGGAAAGGTATAAAGGCCTTGAGTTACAGAGGAAGTTCACCAGAATGTTACCAGCAATGTGGGCTTTTATTTATGAGGAGAGGTTGGAAAAGCTGTTCTTCTTGGAAAAGAGAAGGTCAAGGAATAGATGTTTTCAAGATGGTGAGGGGTTTTCATGAAGTAGATAGAGAAAACCTAGTCCCTGTGGTGAGTGGGTCAATAACAAGAAACCAGAGCTAATAGATTTAAAATCATTGGTAACAGATCTGTAGCGGCGATGAGGGGAATTTGTTTCACTCAGAGATTTACCTGAAAAAGTAGTGGAAGCTAATTCTGTAAAAAAATTTAAAAGGGGGTAGGGCTGGTACTTGAGGAACTTAAGGGCTACAGATGAAAATTAGCAATTTGGGACTAAGCACAACGCACATACAAGGCACTAGTTAGACCACATCTAGAATACTGTGAACAGTTTTGGTCCCCTTATCCAAGGAAAGACATATTGGCATTTGAGGCAGTTCAGAGAAGGTTTGCTAGGTTGGTCCCAGGTATGGAGAAATTTTCTTATGAGGAGAGGTTGAGTAGGTTGGGCCTGTACTCATTGTACTCATTTTCAGGACTGCAACTTGTAACTAGTGGAGTGCCACAGGGATCGGTGCTGGGGCCTCAATTATTTACAATATATATTAATGACTTAGATAAGGGAAGTGAATGTACTATCACCAACTTTGTGGATGACACAAAAGTAGGTGGGAAGGCAAGTGGTGAGAATGACACAAGGAGTCTACAGAGGGATTTAAACAGGTTAAGTGAGTGGGCAAAAACTTGGCAGATGGAATATAATGTGGGAAAGTGTGAGGTTATGCACTTTGGCAGGAAGGATAGAGGAGCTGAATATTATTGAAATGGAGAAAGACTGCAGAAAGCTGCAGCACAGAGGGATTTGGGAGTCCTTGTGCATGAATCCCAAAAAGCTAACATACAAGTTCCTGGTCTTTTGGCGTGGCCTAGTTCCTAGTGGGTAATAGGAAAGGCAAATGGAATGTTGGCTTTTATTTCAAAGGGAATGGAGTATAAAAATAGTGAAGTCTTGCTAAAACTATATAAGGCACTAGTTAGACCACACCTAGGATGTTGTGAACAATTTTGGTCCCTTATCTAAGGTAAGATATACTGGCATTGGAGGCAGTCCAGAGAAGGTTCACTAGATTGATCCCAGGGATGGAGGGATTTTCTTATGAGGCGAGGTTGGGTAGGTTGGGTCTGTACTCATTGGAGTTTAGAAGAATGAGAGGCAACCTTATTGAAACATGTAAGATTCTTAGGGGGCTTGACAGGGTAGATGCTGAGAGGTTGTTTCCCCTTGTGGGAGAGTCTAGGACCAGAGGGCATAATCTCAGAGTAAGGGGATGCCCACTTAAAACTGAGATGAGGAGGAATTTCTTCTCTCAGAGAGTATGAATCTGTGGAATTCTTTACTGCAGAGGACTGTAGAGGCTGGGTCATTAAGTATATTCATGGTTGAGATAGACAGATTTTTAATCAGTAAGGTTCCTAGTTCCAGGGAGCAGAGTCGGAGGTTGGAGTTCCAGAGCAGTGAGTATAAAAACCTTACCTCGGGGATTCGTGGCCTAGTTCCAGGGAGCAGAGTCGGAGGGCGGAGTTCCAGAGCGGTGAATATAAAAACATTACCTCGGGGATTCGCGGCCTAGTTCCAGGGAGCGGAGTCGGAGGGCGGAGTTCCAGAGTGGTGAGTATAAAAGTCTTACCTTGGGGATTCACGGCCTAGTTCCAGGGAACAGTGTCAGAGGGTGGACCTCAGGTCTTAAAAAAAAAATTAAAAGTGGCGTCACGGTAAATCTGTGACCTGATTGGCTGGTAGGGAATCTACACTGAATTTGAAACTAAAATATTGTTAAACTAATTAAACCAAAGAAATTAATCACTTAATTAATAAGTAGAGGGTATCTAGACCAGAAGCAGGTAATTACTGTTCTTAGAATTTAGCATTTATAGTAGAAATCTAGCCCTAGGGAATGTATAGTTAATAAGGAGTCAATTAGCAGTTATTAGATTTAAATTAATTTATTAAATAGTTCTAGAAATGGCAGATGCTGGGATGAAATGCTTCACCTGTGGGATGTGGGAAATCTGTGACGCTTCAAGTGTCCCGGACAACTACATCTGCAGGAAGTGTACCCAATTGCAGTTCCTCATAGACTGCATGGATCGGTTAGAGCAGCAATTGGATGCACTTAAGAGCATTCAGGTGACAGAAAGCGTCATAGACAGGAGTTTTGCAGACGTGGTCACACCCAAGGTACAGACAGATAGATAGGTGACTGCTAGGCAGTCAGTGCAGAATTCCCCTGTGGTTGTCCCCCTCTCTAACAGGTATACCGTTTTGGATACTGTTGGGGGAGATGGCCTATCAGGGGAAAACAACGGCAGTAGCCAGAGCAGTGACACCACGGCTGGCTCTGTTGTTCAGCAGCGAGGGTCAAAGCACAGAAGAGCAATTGTCATAGGGGACTCTATAGTCAGGGGCTCAGATAGGCGCTTCTGTGGTCGTGAAAGAGACACCAGGATGGTATGTTGCCTCCCTGGTGCCAGGGTCCAGGATCTCTCTGATCAGGTACGGGGGAGGGAGAACAGCCAGAGGTCGTGGTACACATTGGTACTAACGACATAGGCAGGAAGAGTGACAAGGTCCTGCAGCAGGAGTTCAGGGAGTTAGACAGAAAGTTAAAAAACAGGACCTCTAGGGTTGTAATCTCAGGATTACTCCCTGTGCCAAGTGCCAGTGAGGCTAGAAATATGAAGATAGTGCAGCTAAACACGTGGCTGAAGAGATGGTGTAGGAGGAAGGGTTACCGATATCTGGATCATTGGGATCTGCTCCAGGGCAGGTGGGACCTGTACAAGAAGGACGGGTTGCATCTAAACTGGAGGGGCACCAATATCCTGGCTGAGAGGTTTGCTAGTGTCACTCAGGAGGGTTTAAACTAGAATGGCAGGGGGGTGGGAACCAGGGCAATAGGTCAGCAGGTGAAATTAATGAACAAGTGAATATGGCCAGTCGGACTAAGAGGAAGAGCAGGCAGGGAGAAATTACTGAACACTGTGGGACTGGGGGTCTGAAATGTATTTATTTCAATGCGAGAAGTATAACAGGCAAGGCAGATGAGCTTAGAGCTTGTATTAGCACTTGGGACTATGATGTTATTGCTATTACAGAGACTTGGTTGAAGGATGGACAGGATATGCAGATAAACGTTCCAGGATTTAGATGTTTCAGGCAGGATAGAGAGGGATGTAGAAGAGGTGGGGGAGTTGCACTGCTGGTTAAGGGGAATATCACAGCTGTACGACAGGAGGACACCTCAGTGGGCTCATGCAGCGAGGCAAAATGGGTAGAGCTCCGGCATAGGTAGGGTGCAGTCACAATGTTGGGGGTTTACTATAGGCCTCCCAATTGCCAGTGGGAGATTGAGGAACAGTTATTTAGCCAGATTTTGGAAAGATGTAAAAGCAAAAGGGTTGTTGTGGTGGGTGATTTTAACTTTCCCTATATTGACTGGGAATCACTTAGTGCTAGGGGTTTGGATGGTGCAGAATTTGTAAGGTGCATCCAGGAGGGCTTCCTGAAACAATATGTAGATAGTCCAACTAGAGAAGGGGCAATACTGGACCTGGTATTAGGGAATGAACCCGGCCAGGTGGTTGAAGTTTCAGTAGGGGAGCATTTCGGGAAAAGTGACCATAATTCAGTAAGTTTCAAGGTACTGGTGGATAAGGATAACAGGAGTCCTTGGGTTAAGATGCTTAATTGGGGGAAGGCTAATTATAACAATATTAGGCAAGAACTGAGGGCAAATCATCAACTGACATGTAGGGGGCTTTCAAACGTCAGTTGGTATGAATTCAGGACCGGCATGTTCCTGGTAGGGTGAAGGATAAGCATGGCAAGTTTCAGGAACCTTGAATAACGAAGGAGATTGTGAGATTAGTCAAAAAGAAAAGGGAAGCATTTGTAAGGGCTAGAAGGCTGGGAATAGATGAAGCCTGTGGAGAATATAAAGAAAGTAGGAAGAAACTTAAGCAAGGAGTCAGGAGGGCTAAAAGGGGTCATGAAAAGTCACTGGCAACCAGGATTAAGGAAAATCCCAAGGCCTTTTATACATATGTAAAAAGCAAGAGGGTAGCTAGGGAAAGGGTAAGCCCACTCAGGGACAGAGGTAGGAATCTTTGTGTGGAACCTGAAGTAATGGGAGAGATACTAAATGAGTACTTCTCATCAGTATTCACCCAAGAGAAGGACTTAGCAGTTGATTTGTCTAGGGAAGAATGTATAGATAGCCTGGATCATGTTGAGCTCAAAAAAGAGGAGGTGTTGGACATCTTGAAGAATATTAAAGTGGATAAGTCCCCAGGGCCAGAGTACTGAGGGAGGCAAGGGAGGAGATTGCTGGGCCTTGACAGAAATCTTTGTATCCCCACTGAGTGAGGTCCCAGAGGACTGGAGAATGGCCAATGTTGTTCCATTGTTTAAAAAGGGTAGCAGGGATAATCCAGGAAATTACAGGCCGGTGAGCCTTATGTCAGTGGTAGGGAAATTATTGTAGAAGATTCTTCATGACAGGATTTACTACCATTTGGAAGCAAATGGGCATATTAATGAGAGGCAGCATGGTTTTGTGAAAGGGAGGTCGTGTCTTGTTAACTTGATCGAGTTTTTTGAAGATGATCGACGATGGAAGGGCAGTGGATGTTATATACATGGATTTCAGTAAGGCCTTTGACAAGGTCCCTCATGGCAGACTGGTACAGAAGGTAAAGTCGCACGGGATCAGAGGTGAGCTGGCAAGATGGATACAGAATTGGCTTGGCCATAGAAGACAGAGGGTAGCAGTGGAAGGGTGCTTTCCTGAATGGAGAGCTGTGACTAGTGGTGTTCTGCAGGGATCAGTGCTGGGACCTTTTCTGTTTGTAGTATATGTAAATGATTTGGAGGAAAATGTAACTGGGCTAATTAGTAAGTTTGCAGACGACACTAAAGTTGGAGGAGTTGCAGATAGTGAAGAGGATTGTCAAAGGATACAATGGGATGTAGATCGGTTGGAGACTTGGGCAGAGAAATGGCAGATGGAGTTTAATCCAGACAAATATGAGGTAATGTATTTTGGAAAGTCTAATACACGTATGAATTATACAGTAAATGGCAGAACCCTTAAGTGCATTGACGGGCAGAGGGATCTGGGTGTACAGGTCCACAGGTCACTGAAAGTGGCAACGCAGGTGGATAAGGTAGTCAGGAAGGCATATGGCATGCTTGCCTTCATTGGCAGGGGTATTGAGTATAAAAGCTGGGAAGTCATGCTGCAGCTGTATAGAACTTTGATTAGGCCACACTTGGAATATTGCGTGCAATTCTGGTCGCCACATTACCAGAAGGATATGGAGGTATTGGAGAGGGTGCAGAGGAGGTTTACCAGGATGTTGCCTGGTCTGGAGGTTATTAGCTATGAGGAGAGGTTGGAGAAACTTGGATTGTTCTCAATACAGCGACGGAGATTGAGTGGCGACATGATAGAAGTTTACAAAATTATGATAGTCAGAAGCTTTTTCCCAGGGTGGAAGAGTCAATTACTAGGGGACATAGATTTAAGGTGAGAGGAGGAAACATTAGAGGAGATGTGCAGGGCAAGTTTTTTACGCAGTGAGTGTCTGGAATTCGCTGCCAAAGGAGGTGGTGGAAGCAGATACGATAGTGATGTTTAAGAAGCAGTTTGACAAATACATGAAATAGGATGGAAATAGAGGGATACAGACCCCGGAAGTGGAAAATATTTTAGTTTGACAGGCGATATGATCGGCGCAGGCTTAGAGGGCCGAAGGGCCTGTTCCTGTGCTGTACTTTTCTTTATTTTTTGTTCTTTGTTATGGGGAAAAGGCAGGAAAGTGGAATTGAGGATTATCAGATCAGCCATGATCTGGAAGAATGGCGGAGCAGACTCGTTGGGCCAAATGGCCTTCTTCTGCTCCTACATCTTATGGTCTTATGATCTCTTTCAGAGAGTCTACACAAGTATGAAGAGCTGAACAACCTCCTTCTGTGCTGAGAGTTTCTGAAATTCTATGAATAATAATTCTAACTTATAATTACATAATATCTTAAAATTGCTGAAAGGTTTCAAAGCATTTTGCATGGTGAAGAAACAGATGGAGTGGTGGCCGAAGGCCTGGTTGAAGGGGTAGGTTCTGAGGAATCTTTTGAAGGGGAGAAGAGGTTTAGCAGGTAAACAAATGTAAGGAGCTGCTAAGTGAAGCAATTTGCTTGAAAATTCTTCTACTGATATTCAAATAAAAAAGATTTTAAACAATGCAATTACCTTCAGGTCAAGTTCAATTTTTCAGTGTAGAACACAGTTTAGACTCACAATGCACACAGGTTTCTTTGAAGCTTGCAGAGCCTGCAAAATATGATAGTATTCTTTGCAAGTTTTGGCAATAACATTATAATTATGTCATTACAGTGCTAAAAAAGTTTGAGGAGATTGAGTTTCAGGGCATCATGTTACTTATAGACCATTCTTGATCTTTTTTGCCAGTTTTTAGAATCCACCCAACCCAGTCACATGGAGCTAATTTGTACCTATTTTGGAATAAGTTCAATCCAGAGGCTTCAGTTTTCCTTTATAATGGCACAGATTTTTCCTTTTACTGGTGCTCACATGAATTTCCTTCCTTAAGGTCACTACTGTGCTTGCTTCCAATGAGTTAACAAACTGCAGGCACTGTTGGAGTCCTGTATGCTATTTTTTTATTTGTCCATGGGATGTAGGTGTCACAGGCTGGGCCAGTGTTTATTGCCCATCCCTAATTTCCCTTGTTCAGAGGGCATTTGAGAGTCAACCATATTGCTGTGGGTCTGGTTTCACATGTAGGCCTGACCAGGTAAGGTGGGATTGAACCCAACTCCCCATATTACCATATAAATATAAAAACAAAAAAACTGCAGATGCTGGAAATCCAAAACAAAAACAGAATTACCTGGAAAAACTCAGCAGGTCTGGCAGCATCGGCGGAGAAGAAAAGAGTTGACGTTTCGAGTCCTCATGACCCTTCGACAGAACTTGAGTTCGAGTCCAAGAAAGAGTTGAAATATAAGCTGGTTTAAAGTGTGTGTGTGGGGGGCGGAGAGATAGAGAGACAGAGAGGTTGGGGGGGGGGGTGTGGTTGTAGGGACAAACAAGCAGTGATAGAAGCAGATCATCAAAAGATGTCAACGACAATAGTACAATAGAACACATAGGTGTTAAAGTTAAAGTTGGTGATATTATCTAAACGAATGTGCTAATTAAGAATGGATGGTAGGGCACTCAAGGTATAGCTCTAGTGAGGGTTTTTTAAAATTTTTTTATAATGGAAATAGGTGGGAAAAGGAAAATCTTTATAATTTATTGGAAAAAAAAGGGAAGGGGGAAACAGAAAGGGGGTGGGGATGGGGGAGGGAGCTCACGACCTAAAGTTGTTGAATTCAATATTCAGTCCAGATGGCTGTAAAGTGCCTAGTCGGAAGATGAAGTGTTGTTCCTCCAGTTTGCGTTGGGCTTCACTGGAACAATGCAGCAAGCCAAGGACAGACATGTCGGCAAGAGAGCAGGGTGGAGTGTTAAAATGGCAAGCGACAGGGAGGTTTGGGTCATTCTTGCGGACAGACCGCAGGTGTTCTGCAAAGTGGTCGCCCAGCTTACGTTTGGTCTCTCCAATGTAGAGGAGACCACATTGGGAGCAACGAATGCAGTAGACTAAGTTGGGGGAAATGCAAGTGAAATGCTGCTTTACTTGAAAGGAGTGTTTGGGTCCTTGGACGGTGAGGAGAGAGGAAGTGAAGGGGCAGGTGTTGCATCTTTTGCGTGGGCATGGGGTGGTGCCATAGGAGGGGGTTGAGGAGTAGGGGGTGATGGAGGAGTGGACCAGGGTGTCCCGGAGGGAGCGATCCCTACGGAATGCCGATAAGGGGGGTGAAGGGAAGATGTGTTTGGTGGTGGCATCATGCTGGAGTTGGCGGAAATGGCGGAGGATGATCCTTTGAATGCGGAGGCTGGTGGGGTGATAAGTGAGGACAAGGGGGACCCAACATGTTTCTGGGAGGGAGGAGAAGGCGTGAGGGCGGATGCGCGGGAGATGGGCCGGACACGGTTGAGGGCCCTGTCAACGACCGTGGGTGGAAAACCTCGGTTAAGGAAGAAGGAGGACATGTCAGAGGAACTGTTTTTGAATGTAGCATCATCGGAACAGATGCGACGGAGGCGAAGGAACTGAGAGAATGGGATGGAGTCCTTACAGGAAGCGGGGTGTGAGGAGCTGTAGTCGAGATAGCTGTGGGAGTCGGTGGGTTTGTAATGGATATTGGTGGACAGTCTATCACCAGAGATTGAGACAGAGAGATCAAGGAAGGGAAGGGAAGTGTCAGAGATGGACCACGTGAAAATGATGGAGGGGTGGAGATTGGAAGCAAAATTAATAAATTTTTCCAAGTCCTGACGAGAGCATGAAGCGGCACCGAAGTAATCATCGATGTACCGGAGAAAGAGTTGTGGAAGGGGGCCAGAGTAGGACTGCAACAAGGAATGTTCCATATACCCCATAAAGAGACAGGCATAGCTGGGGCCCATGCGGGTACCCATAGCCACACCTTTTATTTGGAGGAAGTGAGAAGAGTTGAAGGAGAAATTGTTCAGCGTGAGAACAAGTTCAGCCAGACGGAGGAGAGTAGCGGTGGATGGGGATTGTTCGGGCCTCTGTTCGAGGAAGAAGCTAAGGGCCCTCAGACCATACTTGTGGGGGATGGAGGTGTAGAGGGATTGGACGTCCATGGTGAAGAGGAAGCGGTTGGGGCCAGGGAACTGGAAATTGTTGATGTGACGTAAGGTGTCAGAGGAATCACGGATGTAGGTGGGAAGGGACTGGACAAGGGGAGAGAGAAGGGAGTCAAGATAACGAGAAATGAGTTCTGTGGGGCAGGAGCAAGCTGAGACGATCGGTCTACCGGGGCAGTTCTGTTTGTGGATTTTGGGTAGGAGATAGAAGCGGGCCGTCCGAGGTTGGGCGACTATCAGGTTGGAAGCTGTGGGAGGGAGATCCCCAGAGGAGATGAGGTCAGTGACAGTCCTGGAAACAATGGCTTGATGTTTAGTGGTGGGGTCATGGTCCAGGGAGAGGTAGGAGGTAAGAGGTAGCCATTTCCGCCAACTCCAGCACGATGCCACCACCAAACACATCTTCCCTTCACCCCCCTTATCGGCATTCCGTAGGGATCGCTCCCTCCGGGACACCCTGGTCCACTCCTCCATCACCCCCTACTCCTCAACCCCCTCCTATGGCACCACCCCATGCCCACGCAAAAGATGCAACACCTGCCCCTTCACTTCCTCTCTCCTCACCGTCCAAGGACCCAAACACTCCTTTCAAGTAAAGCAGCATTTCACTTGCATTTCCCCCAACTTAGTCTACTGCATTCGTTGCTCCCAATGTGGTCTCCTCTACATTGGAGAGACCAAACGTAAACTGGGCGACCGCTTTGCAGAACACCTGCGGTCTGTCCGCAAGAATGACCCAAACCTCCCTGTCGCTTGCCATTTTAACACTCCACCCTGCTCTCTTGCCGACATGTCTGTCCTTGGCTTGCTGCATTGTTCCAGTGAAGCCCAACGCAAACTGGAGGAACAACACCTCATCTTCCGACTAGGCACTTTACAGCCATCTGGACTGAATATTGAATTCAACAACTTTAGGTCGTGAGCTCCCTCCCCCATCCCCACCCCCTTTCTGTTTCCCCCTTCCCTTTTTTTTCCAATAAATTATAAAGATTTTCCTTTTCCCACCTATTTCCATTATAAAAAAATTTTAAAAAACCCCCACTAGAGCTATACCTTGAGTGCCCTACCATCCATTCTTAATTAGCACAGTCGTTTAGATAATATCACCAACTTTAACTTTAACACCTATGTGTTCTATTGTACTATTGTCGTTGACATCTTTTGATGATCTGCTTCTATCACTTGCTTGTTTGTCCCTACAACCACACCCCCCCCCCCCAACCTCTCTGTCTCTCTATCTCTCCGCCCCCCACACACACACTTTAAACCAGCTTATATTTCAACTCTTTCTTGGACTCGAACTCAAGTTCTGCCGAAGGGTCATGAGGACTCGAAACGTCAACTCTTTTCTTCTCCGCCGATGCTGCCAGACCTGCTGAGTTTTTCCAGGTAATTCTGTTTTTGTTTCCCCATATTACCAGTCCAGTGACAATACCACTATGCCACCACCTCCCCTATGCTGCAAGTAAAATTTTTTTGCCCTCTGAAAATGTTTGCTAATTCATTTACAACTCCAATTAGCTTCCTGCATCTGGCAGGCAGGTTGCCGTCAGCGCACTGAAGCTGCTTCCAGAAAAAGCAGGAGGAAGTGGGAAAACATCAGCATTTTATCAAATTTCCTCACAACCTGTAGATACTGCATTCTTCATCAGAACAATTGAGAACAAACAGGACAGGCTGCAGGGATCTTTTCCTCAACCTCTTTGCATTTGATCCACTCAAGGCATCTCCCACGTTTAAGTGCAGTTGCCTCTTGCCAGAACCAAGAGTAGTCCTGCACCAGCTGCATCCATGAGACAGCATGACAGAGCAGCAAACTGCCAAACAGCTGTGGCATTTTTCACAAGTAAACATGAAAGTTCTCCTGGAAGAAGTACAGAAGGGACAGACGCTTGAGTGTACCATCTAGAGCTCCAGTAAGAGGCAGACATGGCCCAGTCAGGGCCTTTGCTTCCATGGAAACACAAACAGCAGTAAGTTTAGGGAGATTACAGTACAGAAATGATTGTGACTTCCAGACCTTGGCTACTGCCATGTCTCAGAGTTGGGCAGATTTGATAGCTGCCATGAGAACAACCATCCAACTGGCTTTTGGGCTGCAGCTCCAGGGTCTGATGAAATGGTGATGGCTTGTGTTCTTGTACCTGATACTGACCTCCCTGAGAACAGTAGCACGTACCAAGCTTCCAGCTGTCCCTATCAAAATTCTATGCCTAGGTGGGCAAGACCTAGATGCCCAGGATCTCAGTGAAGCCATGCAGTGGTTCATGATCAGGAGTCAGCAGCTATGATCCAAGGGCCACCTCAGTCCAAGACTTTGACAGAAAAGAAAAGAGGGCAAGGTTTAAAGTAGGCTGCTGTTTCACAATTTGTGCTATTGCCGAAGCTCAATGTCACCCAATTAGTACCCATGTAAAACATGTGCTGCATTGGAGGCCCCTTCCCATGTTGGGCGGGATTCTCCAGCCCCACCCACCAGTGGGACCTTCCAGTGCAGCCAAAGTTAATGAACTTTTGGCCATGGTGGGACCCGTCGCACCAGGACCGGAAAAATCTCGGCCATTGCATCTGTACTCTTAAAGTAAACTCATTTTGGGGGGTTTTTTGTGCTGCTGTACTTCTCTTATGTAAATATTCAACACTAGTTGTCTTTACACAAGACACAACTATAGTTGCCAAGTTTTAAAGTGTAGTGCATTGCACAATTTAGTGACTAAACAGAGCATTGAATTGTCTCAATCATATGATCTGAATCAGTGCTGCTCACAGTAGTGTTCGCTTCAGATTTAAGCATGTAGAAGCATGAAATAGAGTAGAATGCAAAATGCCTGAAGCATAGTAAAATCTATCAAGCTTAAACACCAACGCCAAAAGATAATGTTTGTCTTAAACTTCTCTGTTGCTTTAGGCTTCAAGAAGCAAACTCAGTGTTGACTAAATGAAATGGCCTAGATTTTATCCTGGGTTCATGCCAGAGAGCGGCTCATTGCTTATGTAGGAATGTTCTTCCCATCACAATATTAAAACCATGGGCTGCCACTGATTGTTGTGATATGTATTGCATGTAGCTTAACATTAGCATATTACTGAATATATAAATGGTTTGGCATTACCTCAGGAAGTAATGCAAGTTAATATGAGATATAGTTGTTGGAGCTGTGACAGTCACATCATGCCTGTTTGGGTTTAGACGTGTAGTCATTACTAAGTGTCCTACCTGGCTTGCCGTAGGCATGTGACCTTTGCCAAGAGTGAATGTCTGGATGCCACCACTAAAGATATTACACTAGAGAGAGACTGTAATCTTTAAGCTTATAACATGGTGTCAGGAGTGGAGCTGGGATTAAGTTTTGAAAGAGAGGCTACAGCTACTGAAAGAGGAACATTGAAATGCTTCAACCTGATAAAAGCTGCTGGAGAAAACAAACACAGGCATGGAAAAGCTAACACAAGCTGAAGGCTGCAAGTAAAATCCTGGGTGAGCTAAAAATGGCTGTAAATTTTCCACTCCCAGCTCCTGTCAAAATGAAAAGAGATACGTGGCAAACCTGGCAAATTTCCACTTGCAATGGCAAAACTATGAGATTGTAACAAATTTAATTAACAAGCTGGAGCTGATATGCTGGGGAGAGACTGCTACAAATTGAATTCCACCCTAAATCTATCCACAGAACAGAAAAAAACAGACTGCAGAAATTTTGAAAGTCTTTAAGACACACTTTGAACCCAAAGTGAATATAACTTATGAATGATATGTGTCCAACATTAGGGCTCAAGGTGAAAAGGAGTCCATTGATCAGTATGTGACTGCAGTAACAAAGCTTGGAGAATCATGTGAATTTGGGCACACAAGTGTTAGGCAAAGACCATCTCCAAGAAAAGAGAATCTAACCATTGCCCCTTGATGTTCAATGGCATTACCATCACTGAGTCCCCCACTATCAACATCTTGGGGTTTACCATTGATCAGAAACTGAACTGGGCTAGCCATATAAATATTGTGGCTACAAGAGCAGGTCTAAAGTAAAATATGATCTCATTAAAGATAGAATTGTCTTAAGCATAAGAGATTAGACAGTGAGAGTAAATCTAATGAGAGAGGAGAAACTCTCAAGAGAGCGATGGACAGGTGCAGAAACTCAGAGGTTATAAAATGTCAACTAGAGCACATACATGGCAGAGCAGGCCAGGAGATACATTATGGTGAGAAAGAGCAGAACAATTGTGAACAAAGGGCAGGATGCAAATACTGCAGAGGAAATCATACAAAGGAAAAGAAGGATTCTCCAGTGTGGGGAAAGCAGTGTTTTAACTGCAAAAAGCTGAATCATTTCACACTCAAGTGTTTGGCTATAAAGAAGCAAAACAAACATATACAGATGGTCACTGGAGAGATATCAGCCGAAGACTCTGATGAAGAACACCATACAACAGGTTGGTTCAATCAAGTCTATAGGTGATAAATGGATTGTGATTATTAGAATTATAACTGCAGAAGGAGAGCTTCAAGTGAACAAGAAGTGCTGATAGACATTGGTTCATCATGCAACATCGTGATCTTCACTGACCTGTGCAAAGTGATTCAACATTGCAATCCAAAAATGAAGCCCACAAAAGTAAGGTTAAAGCTATATGATGGCACAATACTCATACCGAAGACAAATTAGTCTGAGAGCCCAATGCAATGGCAAGAATGAAGATCTGGATTTCCAGATCATAGGCAGTATGCAATAGACACTCATCAAAGTTGGAACAAGTATAAAGCTTGGACTGGCAGCCCTAAATGCGCAAACAGAAATTCGCCATCATGTCACAGTACACAAAACTATTGACTGCTGAAAAGATCCTAGGGGAGTACAAAGATGTGTTGACAGGGTTTGGAAGTCTACCTTGAGAATACCATCTCAAAGTAGATGAGAGTGTAAGACCAATCCAGCATCTGTGGAGAAGAGGTCCAGCTGCCCTCAAGTCAAGCTGGAAAAGAAGGGGGTAATCAACAGAGTGACAACTCTTACAGACTGGATTAGCAGCATGGTAACAGTGAAACAATCTGGAAAGCTATGAGTATTCTTAGAACCAAAGGATTTAAATAAAGTGCTGAAGTGATCTCAATACCCCATGCCAACCAATGAAGGAAATTTGCCACAACTTGCCAAGGCAAAGATCTTTACTGCCCTGAATGGGAAGGATGGTTGCTGGTAAGTGAAGCTGGATGAAAGCAGCAGCTTTCTACAACATTCTGGATGCTGTTCAGGAGGTACAGATGGTTGCAAAATGGCATTTCCACAGCTCCAATGAGATGAGATAGTCAGTGATCTTCCAGGAGTGGAAGCCATAGTTTTTCTTTTATTCATGCACAGAATGTGGCCAGCTGGGCAGTATTTATTGCCCAACCATAGTTGCCCTTGAGAAGGTGGTGGTGAGCTGCCTTCTTGAACCGCTGCAGTCCATGTGGTGTAGGTACACCCACAGTGCTGTTAGGAAAGGGGTTCTAGGATTTTGACCCAGCGACAGTGAAGGAACGGCGATATATTTCCAAGTCAGGATGGTGAGTGATTTAGAGGGGAAATTCTAGGTGGTGATGTTCCCATCTATCTGCTGCCCTTGTCCTTCTAGATGGCAATGGTCATGAATTTGGAAGGTGCTGTCTGAGGAGCCTTGGTGAATTCCTGCAGTGCATCTTGTAGATGATACACGCTGTTGCTACTGTGCGTCGACGGTGGAGGGAGTGAATGTTTGTGGATGTGGTGCCAATCATGTGGGCTGCTTTGTCCTGGATGGTGTCAAGCTTCTTGAGTGTTGTGGGATCTGCACTCGCCTAGGCAAGTGGAGAATATTCCATCACACTCCTGACTTGTGCCTTGTAGATGGTGGACAGGCTTTGGGGAGTCAGGAGGTGAGTTACTTGTCACATGATTCCTAGCCTCTGACCTGCTCTTGTAGCCACAGTATTTGTATGGCTAGTCCAGTTCAGTTTCTGGTCAATGGTAACCCCAGGATGTTGGTAGTGGAGGATTCAGTGATGGTAATGCAATTGGACATCTTTTCTTGGAGATGGTTTTTGCCTGAAACTTGTGTGGCGCGAATGTTACTTGCCACTTGTCAGTCCAGGCCTTGCTGCATTTGAACAAATGCTTCAGTATTTGAGGGTTCGCAAATGGTGCTGAACATTGCGCAATCATTTGATTTTTATTCGTTCATGGGATGTGGGCAGTGCTGGCTGGGCCAGCATTTATTACCTGTCCCTAACTGCCCTTGTTCAGAGGGCATTTAAAAGTCAACCACATTGCTGTATGTCTGGAGTCACATGTAGGCCAGACCAGGTAAGGATGGCAGATTTCCTTCCCTAAAGGACATTAGTGAACCAGATGGGTTTTTCTGACATTTGACAATGGTTTCATGTTCATCATTAGGCTTTTAATTTCAGATTTTTATTAAATTCAAATTTCACCACTTGCCATGGTGAGATTCAAACCCAAATCCCCCAACCATCACACTGAGTCTCTAGAATACCAGTCCAGTGACAATACCACTATGCTACCACCTCCTCCAATCATCAGCGAACATCCCCGCTTCTAACCTTATGATGGAAGGAAGGTCATTGATGAAGCAGCTGAAGATGGTTGGTCGAAGGCACTACCCTGAGGAACTCCTGCAGTGAAGTCTTGGAGCTGTGATGACTGGCCTCCAACAACCACAATCATCTTCCTTTGTGCTAGGTATGGCTCCAACCAGCTGAGAGATTTCTCCCTGATTCTCATTGACTCCAGTTTTGTTAGGGTTCCTTGATGCCACACTGAGTCAAATGCTGCCTTGGTGTCAAGGGCAGTCACTCTCATCTCACCCCAGGAGTTCAGCTCTTTTGTCCATGTTTGAACCAAGGCTGTAATGAGGTCAGGAGCTAAGTGGCCCTGGCAGAACCCAAACTGGGCGTCAGGGAGCAGGTTATTGCTAAGCATGTTTTTGCTTGATACCACTGTTGATGACCCCTTTCATTACTTTACTGATAATCGAGAGTAGACTGATGGGGCGGTAATTGGCTGGGTTGGATTTGTCCTGCTTTTTGTGTACAGGACATCCTTGGCAATTTTCCACATAGCTGGGTAGATGCCAGTGTTGTAGCTGTACTGGAACAGCTTGGCTAGGGGCACCGCAAGTTCTGGAGCACAAATCTCCAGCACTATTGCCGCAATATTGTCAGGGCCCATTGCCTTTGCAGTATCCAGTACCTTCAGCTGTTTCTTGATATCATGTGAAGTGAATTGAATTGGCTGAAGACTGGCATCTGTGATGCTGGGGGCTTCCGGAGGAGGCCAAGGTGGATCATCCACTCGACACTTCTGGCTGAAGATTGTAGCAAATGCTTCAGCCTTATCTTTTGTACTGATGTGCTGGGCTCCTCTATCATTGAGGATGGGGATATTTGTGGAGCCTCCTCCTCCAGTGAATTATTTAATTGTCCACCACCATTCACAACTGGATGTGGCAGGACTGCAGAGCTTAGATCTGATCCATTGGTTGTGGAATCACTTAGCCCTGTGTATCACTTGCTGCTAATGCTGTTTAGCATGCAAGTTGTCCTGTTTGATAGCTTCACCAGGTTGACACCTGGTTTTTAGATATGCCTGGTGCTGCTCCTGGCATGCCCTCCTGCAATCTTCATTGAACCAGGGTTGATCCCCTGGCTTGATGGTAATACTAGAGTGGGGGATATGCCAGGCCATGTGTTTACAGATTGTGTTCAAGTATAGTTCTGCTGCTGCTGATGGCCCACAGTGCCTCATGGATGCCCAGTCATGAGTTGCTAGAACTGTTCAAAATCTATCCCATTTAGCACAGTGGCAGTGCCACACTACATTATGGAGGGTATCCTCGATGTGAAGGCGGGACTTCATTTCCACAATGACTGTGCAGTGGTCACTCCTACTGATATGTCATGAACAGATGCATCTGCAACAGGCAGGTTGGTGAGAATGAGGTCAAGTATGTTTTTCCCTCTTGTTGGTTCCCTAGCCACCTGCCGCAGACCCAGTCTAGCGGCTATGTCTTTTAGGACTCAGCCAGCTCGGTCAGTAATGGTGCTACTGAACCACTCTGGTGATGAACATTGATGTCCCCCACACAGAGTATATTCTGTATCCTTGCCACCCTCAGTTCTTCCTCCAAGTCGTCTCGGAGGAGCACTGATTCATTAGCTGGGGGAGGGCGGTATTTGATAATCAGCACAAGGTTTCCTTGCCCGTGTTTGACCAGATGCCATGAGACTTCATGGGGTCCGGAGTTGATGTTGAGGACTCCCAGAGCAACTCCCTTCCAACTGTATACCACTGTGCAGCCAACTCTGCTGGGTCTTTCCTGCCGGTGGGAGAGGACATACACAGGGATGGTGATGGTGGTGTCATCACCATCTGGGACATTATCTGGAAGGTATGATTCTGTGAGGATGACTATGTCAGGCTGTTGCTTGACTAGTCTGTGAGACAGCTCTCCCAATTTTGGCACTAGCCCCCAGATGTTAGTAAGGAGGACTTTGCAGGGTCAACAGGGCTGCAATTGTCGTTGTCAGTGCCTAGGTCAATGCTGGGTGGTCTGTCTGGTTTCATTCCTTTTTGTAACTTTGTAGCAGTTTGTTACAACTGAGTGACTTGCTAGGCCATTTCAGATGGCATTTAAGAGTCAACCACATTGCTTTGCTGGAGTCACATGTAGGCCAGCCCAGGGAGGGATGACAGATTTCCCTCCCCTAAAGGACATTAGTGAACCAGATTGGTTTTTACAACAATCGACAATGGTTTCATGGTCACCATTAGACTTTTAATTCCAGATTTTTATTGAATTCAAATTCCACTATCTGCCGTGGCAGGATTCGAACCCGTGTCCCCGCAGAGCATTACCCTGTGTCTCTGTATTACCACTACCGCCACGCCATCGTCTCCCCCATGGATGATCCACTGGCCTATGGATGTGGAGACACAGTGGAAGAAGCCATAGCGGAACATGATCAGAATTTAATATGACTATGAGAGAGGGCTCGCCAGATGAATCTGAAGCTGAACAAAAGAAAAATTGCAATTGAAGATGTTTGAAGTCAAGTACATAGGTCATACACTGACAGCACGAGTTCTTCACCCAGATTCTGACAAGGTGAGAGCTGTAGCAGCGATGCAGTGACCAACAGATGTGAAAGCAGTGCAACAATTTGTTGGATTCGTGAACTATTTAGCAAAGGTTTTGCCTAATTTGTTGACAGAGTGTGAACCATTATGCAAGCTCACTGCCGATGAGGTGCTGTGGTATTGGGGAACAGAATAAGAAGCAGCGTTTACTAAAATCAAACAACAAGTGATGACAATGTCAGTACTGATGTGCTGTGATGTCAATAAAGAAGTCACCTTGCAGTGTGACACCAGCGAGATGAGTCTGGGAGCAACTCTGATGCAGCAAGGACAGCCGGTCACATTTGCATCCAAATTAACGCAATCTGATCAATGCTACACTCAGATTGAGAAAGAGTGCCTAGCTATTGTTTTTGCTTGTGAGCATTTTCATCAATACCTACTTGAGCGAGACAAAATAATAGTGCAGTCTAACCACGAGCCATTTCAAAGCATTTTTCTCAACCACCACTATCTGCTCCAAAGCATCTGTAAAGAATGTTACTTCATTTAGAGATATCATCTGGACATGACATACCAGCAAGAAAAACAGATTTATATCACTGACATGCTGTCGAGAGCAGCACTCCCCATGAAGAAAGTTGAGGATGCTACAACAGAATGTGAAATCTTTCAGATTCAACATGAGGCAGCAGCTCGACACTATTTAGAAGTCATCAACCCAATAGAGACAGTGAATCTGACAGACAAGCACCTTGCTCAAATCCAGTGAACTACCCAACAAGATGCAACTCTCCAAGAGTTAAAAGAAGTAGTGATGAAAGGAGGGCCTGAGAGCATCAAGGACATACCTGTGATCACAAGAGCATATTGGGCATACCAAGATGAAGTAACAGCCCCAGATAGCATCCAGTACAAAGGAAATAGAGTCATCATCCCTAAGGAGATGAGGGGAGAGATGCTGAAGTGAATCCATACAAGGAGTTGAATTGAGTCTGAGGAAGGCGAGAGAAGTGCTCTAGTGGCCAAACCTGAGCAATGAAATTAGAGACCACATTGACCAATGTGGTGCTTGTAACGAGTGCCAAGCTAAACAAGCTAGAGAGCTGTTGATTCACGCATGACATCCCAGACAGACCATGGATAAAGCTGGGAGTAGACCTTTCCACTATAGCAGGAACTGATTATTTTGTCACTGTAGACTACTATTCTGATTACTGGGATGTAGACCAGTTGACTTCAACGATGACAGGAGAGCTAGTAGAATGCCTGAAAGCACACTCCAGTTGTTACGGTATTCCAACATATTGATGGGTGACAATGGCCCTCAATTCACGAGTGTAGAATTCAGCTGCTTCACAAAGATTGGGAAATTGAACACTATACACCATCTCTGCACTATCCCCAGTTGAATGGAAAGGCTAAGGTGCAGTGAAAATGGCAAAGGAGTCCTCAAGAAATCAGGCAAATCTAGCACAGATGTATACGAGGCAATCCTTGAGTGGAGAAACACACCAACTGAAGGCATGGAAAGTAGTCTAGTCCAAAGACTAATGTCACATTGCACCCAACTACTCTTCCAATAACAAAAAAGCTACTGAAGCCAGAAGTAGTAACAGGCATGAGTGAAAAAATCAAGATGAAATGACAGAAAGCCAAATTTCATTTTGACAAGACTGCCAAACCATTGCCAGAGCTGAGGTTTGAAGAGGCCTTTACAGTACAAACCTTCAATGCTCTCAACAGGACTCAGCCCATGTGGCAGTTTGGGACATGCATAGAGCAGTTGTCACCTTGGTCATACGCGGTAGGAGGGAACAACCAAATATACCGGTGCAACCGCAGATATATACGGACAACTAGAGAAGCTGTTCCTTCACTGCAGGCAGCCGATCAGGAAGATGGGATCTCACCAACTGCACAGAGGAGGCATTGATGTAGTGATATTGTCACTGGACTGGTATTCCAGAGACCCAGGGTAATGCCCCGGGGACCTGGATTCAAATCTCACCATGGCAGATGGTAAAGATCTGGAATTAAAATTCGAATGATGACCACGAAACCGTTGTCAATTGTTGTAAAAACCTGTCTGGGTCAATAATATCCTCTGAAGTCCTTACCTGGTCTGGGCTACATGTGACTCCAGGCCCACAACAATGTGGTTGACACTTAAATGCCCTTTGAACAAGGGCGATTAGGGATGGGCAATAAATGCTGGCCTAGCCAGAAACGTGCACATTTCATGAACGAATTTTTAAAAAAGCAGTGTACAGAGCAACTATCATTCCCAGAGGTCCACCAGTGCCCAACAACGGAAATAGAACAACAACAAGTTACCATGGCAACAAGTGCCACAGGAATGACACTGTCTGGATAAGGAGCATCATCCAGATGAATAGCCAATGACAAAGTGCAGGGGTACCATTAAGAGACCTGCACAATTTAATGACTATGTGTACAATGCATGTGTGGAGGCTGACAAGAATAATGAACAGTTTGCTGATGCGTGAGAACAGTTGTGGTGTAGGGGTAACAGTTACACATAATAGTGCAAGCAAAATTGTCTGTTGTTTGTTATAGAAAAGGCATATTTTTGTTTTGAAATGCAATCACGACTTTGTGTCCTGCCTGGCTTACCATAAAGTCATATGACTTCTGCCATGAGGGAATGTCTGGGGGCAGCCATGTTACCTGCAGTTCAATAAAGATAATACACTTGAGCTCATAACAATGTCCTTAAAACTAATTGGGAGGAGGACACTTTTATAAAGAAATATAGACACTGTACCTTCACAAAACAGAAAGTTAGGTGACTTCTTTTTGGTTTCTGGACAGACAAAGATAATATGTCTGGAAAGTTACTTAAAAATGCAAATGGTTTTCCCAGGTGCTAACTGACTGTCCCTCACCCTTTCAGTGGAAGAGTTTTATAGGACAATGGCTGATAGCCCTGCTGGTCCCATGAAAATGGGACTTCAAAAGATGCCATTCAGTGAAGATCACCATTACTGGAGTCTTGACGACATTTCAATCATCCCCCCATTGTGCTTCAATTACATCAGCTCCAACCCTTTGTGTGGACAATGGGATGCATTGATACTACCATCACATAACCGAAACTGGCTGGAATGGAGGTTAATATCTTACTAAACCACAAGGAAGTCCAGCAAGGGTATCTGAGGCAAGAGAGATCATACTCACCAAAAGGAAAGAACTCTGCCTTGAACAGGCAGCCATCTCCGTCAGTGAGAAGGGGCTAATTTGTTTTATCTGCAAGATGATAGTTCTTCACCACGGGAGCGTGACCACAATTTCATCTCTAAAACAGGTAGAAACTTCTAACATCTATTTGTCTTCAAGGAACCAGGAGAGAATCCTACAGGCCTGCAACATTTTCAATGCTCATCTTAAGGCCTGGTTAAACATATGGTTTGTTTTTTTAATTATTCTGTTAGTGATCTAAGTGCATGCTCCATTCCTAAAAATCATCTTTTTCTGTTTTTGTATGTGTGTATGTGTGTGTGTGTGTGTGTGTGTGTGTTTGGGAAGTGAGTGATTATTGCACACATTTTGGGTGCTATGAAAATAAATGTTTATCCTTTCTTTCTAATGTCACAGAACTCAAAATCACTTAAAACACTCCTTCTCAAAAATACATTGTGTTGTGGTCAGCATCGAGGTAAGAAAAGGGGTAGTCATCCCATACACCTCTCCTCATCCATAACATAATTGATCAGCAGGTAACACATGTATGCAGAGCTTTCCTGGAATCCTGTTATTCTTCAATGGGAACCTGTTGTTTAGATTATCAATCATTGTGGGGTTTTTTATATTCATTTACTGGAAGTGCGCTTCACTGGCTGGACCAGCATTTATTGCCCATCCTTAGTTGCCCTTGAGAAGGTGGTGGTGAGCTGCCTTTTGAACTGCTGCAGTCCATGTAGTGCAGGTACACCCACAGTGCTGTTAGGAAGGGAGTTTCAAGATTTTGACCCAGTGACAGTGAAGGAACGGCAACATATTTCCAAGTGTTTGGTACATTTGCGTTAAGAGCCAATAAAACAACATAGTGACAGTGGTGCACAACATAGTAACAACAGTGCACAATATGGTGGCAGTGATTCACATTTAGTGGCAACAATCACAAAGCAGTGACATCATTGGCCACCAAGAGAAGTGATAAAGTCAGGGATAACACTGGCAAACAGCTGGAAGAAGTAGCGGCAGCAAAGTTTAGGA
Organism: Carcharodon carcharias; assembly: GCF_017639515.1. Taxonomy (NCBI): domain Eukaryota; kingdom Metazoa; phylum Chordata; class Chondrichthyes; order Lamniformes; family Lamnidae; genus Carcharodon; species Carcharodon carcharias. Next base: position 177,953,576 of record NC_054467.1, read on the forward strand.
CCTGGTCCGAGAATCGCCCTTAAGAAATGATACTCCAAGAGAGTGAGTAATTGAAGGGGAAGGTGTATTGGAATGGTAGTTGACTTTGTAGGCAGGGTGTTCCAGCGGAATCAATCTGGAAAATTCTGAGACTGCAGAGCAATTGAGCACAAGAGCTCTTCCTGCCAAAAAGAGCAACATGGGTGGAGTCTCCCTATGCAGAGGCTGAAAGTCCATGCTGCAGCCACTGAGCCCAGGACATGCAGAGGTCCAGTGCTGCAGGTGCATAAGACCTGCATTCTCTTTTTTCCATTGAGGAAAAGTCATTTAATGGGAAAGAGAATTCTTGACAAGCAAGACATTTTGACCACATGACAGCGAAATAACCAGTTATGAATTGGAAGGCTTCAAAAATCCTCAATGAATTCAAATTGTTTAGACAGCATATGGAGTTGCGCTTCTTTAATCTTGCAGTTGCAGAGCTGACAAGCAGGCAGAAGATAAGGATAGTGATTAGCAATGAAGGTCTTCATTGCATCAACACACCTGAAGCAGGAGCAGGCCAGAAAGACCCATCTAAACTCTGGTCAGCGCTGGAGGATCAGTCAAGAGTTAAGATCAACTTAGAATCTACTGATTTGAACTGGTGGCATATGGATAACAGCCCGAAGAAACTATTGATTAGTTTGATAGTAGATGTTGAACAAATGCAGAGATTGTGATTTTCTAGATGCAGAATTTCCTGAGAGAATAATGGTGCTGGTAATCATATTGACTCCAACAGAGGTGTTCTAAAAGGATCTGCTTGATACGAAAAACGGATATGACTCCAACAGTCTGCTTAAAGGTGACAGAAAATATGAGGCTATCATTGCAGGCAGGCATATCTGCAAATGCTTGGAGCAGCCACAACTATAGGTGAGGTAGCCAAAACATCTAAACAGAGTAAGGCTTGTAGTAAGTGGGGTGTCATGCATCAGCCATGTAACTCTAAATAAGCATTTAGAGATGCCTGCAAGGTGTGTGGTCCAAAAGGACACTGGGCAAGATCACATAGAAAGTCTGGCAGCCAGAAAGTGGTCAGAAACCATAGCAAGCCACAGCTCACCAAAAAGCAGATGCCATATAGTGGCAAGGATATGAAAGAGTGATATGAAAGGATATGAAAGATATGAAAAACACCAGTTCAAATATAGACATGCCCACTAGTTAGGCAAAGACCTGGATGGCAAAGGAGACACTGAGAGAGACAAACACAAGTTTGAAAGTGAACAATCTTTCTGTACAGTGGCAGTCACACAGCGTGAGGGTGCAATCATCCGTCTGGAAGCTTACACCACAGTTGAGATTCCATGTCCTAGAAAGCACAAGCTACAACTGAAGGTAGATACTGGGAAAAGTGTCAACATTTTATCACTGCGGATACTCAAAGACATGTATCTGGCCAAGTGAAAGTCTATGTTACAGCCACCAAGAGCTAGACTCATTGCATATAACAGTTCACCAAGCTACTGCAGATACTAAAGTTCTTCATGATCACCATAAGTCTTCTATGTTGTTGACACCAATGGACCAGTTTTTGCAGGACAGCCAGTGTGCAGTGAACTCCAGATCATGATGATTCACGAGATCAGTAAATCACCAATGCTAGATGGTCAGCAGAAATACCCGATTACGTCTGACACATTGAGCAGGCGATTCAACCCCAAAAAGATAGAAAATATATACCATTGGATGTTCAAGTGAACAAAGTAGATGCGGAAATAGAAGATGTATACAACATCAACCTAATGTGGTTGGACAAACTAATGTGAAAAACTCCAAACAGAGACTCCCAGAGATCCTGAGCTCAGAGCATTCTGGCAGATCATCATCGGTGGAAGGTCAGATACAGTACAAGAGGTTCCCACAGACCCCTGAACCTTTTGGCTATATTGTGATGAAATTGGCATTTCAAATGGAGTGATTTTCAAGGAAAGACACCAGAAGCACTTTGTCAAGATATTCTTACCCAATTACATGTAGATCACATGGACATTGAAAGATGCACATCATGCACATCAGACAGTTTACTAGCCAGAGATCAATAATGACATAGAACGAGCTGTGAGGATGTTCAATGCATGTTGGGAGCATCAGCGAGTCAACACAGAAAGCCTCTCCATCCTCATGGTGTTTCTTCATATTATTGTCAAGAATAGTTACTGACTTGTTTAATGTGTCCTGCAGCCAGCCTTATTAAGTGCGACTGGCACCTGCTGCACAGCAATCACACCCCAGTTCAGGGGCAATCCATTTTCTGGGTCATTCTTTTTATTCACATCTATTTCTACCTAAAAGCAGGGAGAAAGTTTAGTTTGTAAGTTGATTGAAAAAAAAAATAAAGATTTTGAGGCTTGGGTCTGAGAACAAAGTCTGCTGTAAAAATGCTTGCAATTGAATGCATGCAAGTATAATATTCGTTTAAACAAGTTGTGACAAAGCCTCTTTTCAACCACGCTTTTCATTAAGTCATTATTACAGTCAATATTATGTGGTTAACCTAAAAGAAAGTTCAAGGTATGTTTGTCTATTTGTGCAAATATCTTTCTGCATGAACAAGTCAAAACACTAAGGCTACTGAGTCGTTCCAAGACACCTCCATTACCTAACAAAATAAGAAATAAGTACATCTTTGGTTGTTATCTACAAGCCTTGAAACTTTCTTCAATTTTTAGCTTTAGTAACAAATAATTCTATTAATGCTATGTGCAAAATTTTGGATTAATACCACTTTAACTTTGTGTTTTTGAGTGTATGAAATTATTCTCTGAATTAAGGGCAGCATAAACTTGAAATTAATTACCTAGTTAATGGCCTTAATAGGCCTTTCAATTATCAGCGGGTGCGCAGCCAACTCCCACGCGTGCCCGCCAAACGAAACATCGGGAGACAGCGCGATGACATCGGAACACACGCTCGACGTCTTCGTGCATCATTTTACATGCCGGTGTGTTGGGCCCACCCCCACATGCCAACTGAAAAATCTTGGCTCAAGTTTATGCTGCCCGTCCAACTTTAAAGTTGGCAGGCAGGCTAAAAGACCAAGCGGCCTTTACGTTTTTTAGGAAATCTCATCCATGAGTGGGATAAGGTTTCCTAAAGCTTTTACGAATGAAATGAAAAGTTTTTCAGAAAATAAAAACATGTCCCATCTCATGTGACACAGTCACATCAGGGGACATGTTTCAATAAATTTTTATTACATTTATTTATGTTTTTCAAAAGCGCTTCAATCTCCCTGGCCCCGAATCTCCGTCCTCCCCCAGCCTGCACAGGTAGCCCTCAGCGCTACCGTTCGCGCCTTATACTGGGCGGGCCTTAATTGGCCCACCCATGTAAAATGGCGGCATGGAGCCAATCGCGGGCAGTGGTTGGCTCTGCGACCGCCCCCACCTGCTCCCACCAAGCCCGCTGGACGCGGGAATAATTCTGGCCTTAGTGTGTGACTCTGGTTCTTGTATGATTTTTTTCTATATTTAAATCATATATATATTTTTGGGTTTTAACATTTGCAGTTACTGAAGGAAAAGCACAGCAAACATAATTTTGTAATTAAAAGGAAACTTTGCAGAGATATCTAATGTGATCAACAACAACTTACATTTGTATAGGCCCTTACATTAATTGAGACAGTTTCCATGAGTGGTAGGGAGAAATCTTGTTTGGGCAATTCAAAATTCCAGGTTCCCTGGATGCTGTAGAGTTTTATTCCTCGGTGTGAGTTCCTTTCTTCAAGGAGGTTCCCTGCCCAGAAGCCAGGCTGATTGACAATTTTTTATTATTCTTTCATTGGATGTCGGTGTTGCTTGCTAATTGTCCTTGAGAAGGTGGTGGTGAGCTGCCTTCTTGAACCACTGCAGTCTATGTGGTGTAGGCACAGCCACAGTGCTGTTAGGGAGGGATTTGCAGGATTTTGATCCAGCGACAGTGAAGGCTCTCTGTTGGGCAGGGAACACTCTGGAAAAGGTCAAAGCCCCAGGAACAGGTAGGAAGCCTGCAGTTGTGTGAGGGAAAAGCTAGCTGTTTTATGCTGTTACTATGTAGCATCAACACTAATGGCATTTTCCTGTAACAGAATGCTGCCGCAAAGCCAAAAAGATGTTCTGCCTACCACACAAATGAATACATGAATTTCAGATCAGGACTGGGGGCATGGTGTCTGTGATCAGTTGTAAGGGTTGAAATCTAAGGGGAAGGTGAACAGGAATTGGAAGTGGTAGTGATGGCCCTGGTTGTCTCAGTGCAAACTGATGATGGAATGAGGATGTCAAATCGGTGTTAGGTCCTTTGCATGAGGCCTAATGTCTTCTTTAGACTTTAGCCTGCAGGGTGTGGTCTGGTTCTTGGCTGTCTGGTCCACAATCCCTGGGGAACTCTGATCCTGGCGTGGGGGGGGGCTAATCCCAAATGTGGGAAGGATGTCCGATACAGGGATTGTGGGGGCCAAACGGTCGGGGGGTGGGGTAGGGGGGGGCAAGGTGTTGGGGGTGGGAGTGTCTAATATGAGGGGGAGGTATCTGATGGCAGGGGGAGGGATGCAATGAAAGACAGGGAAGAAAGTTAGTCTGGTGACACGAGGGGGAGCAATCCTGTTCCTCAGCCTACAGGCCATGCTGGAAAGGCATTCAAAGCTATCCTTGTCTCCCTTTAGCGGCAGATTTTCCTGAGACATGTAGATGCAATAGTTCAGTGGTTAACGGACTTCCTGCAAGCGGGTTAGTTGTCTGCCCTTTCCAGTCTCTGTTAAACACAGAAGTACACAGATTGGGCTCAGGTTTGAGATTTCTTTTAAAAATTAACTTCCCACCTGACCCCAAACCATCTGTAGTTTGTGGTTAAAATTACCCATACCATGCCTTTAAAATAGAGAAAAATCCAAGCTGCTCAACACAGGAAGAAAGGAATGGATGTCACGTCGTGGTGGAAAAATGAAGGGAGACATTGGAAGCTCAGTTGGTGAGGCTTGGACAGGAGACCATATTGTAACAAATTAACTGTTGCATTTAGCACAAATCCCTCACCAGACAACACAGCATGGAAATTGGACCACATGGCACCTGTTTTAGAGAACATATATGGCTTACTATGGTCCTAAATTGGCAGTAGGAGATGTGGGCAGAATTGTGGTGACTCCGGGGTAAATCAAAACAAGACGTGCCCTTTAGCTGCATGTGAAGAAGACATTAGGCCTCATGCAAAGGACCTAACACCGATTTGACATCCTCATTCCAACATCAGTTTACACTGAGACAACCAGGGCCTTCGCCACCACTTCCAATCCCTGTTCACCTTTCCCTTCAACTTCAACCCTTACAGCTGATCACAGACACCATGCCCCCAGTCCTGATCTGAAATTCATGTATCATTATTCATTTATGTGGTAGGCAGAACATCTTTTTGGTTTTGCGGCAGCATTCTGTTACAGGAAAATACCATTAGTGTTGCTGCTACATAGTAACAACATAAAATTGCTAGCTTTACCTGTTGCTCAAATTTTTGAGATGGCTTACCCTTCCAGGGTATTTTGAGATAGACTGGGCACTTTTCAGGTCTGAAAGTGGTGGCTTTAGGCCCATTCATGAGTATGTGTGATGTACAGCGAGTGATGATGTGATCAGGGTAGCTATTATCCCACAGGATAATTTTGATGTGCCCTATTTAGGCTGTTTCACACTGCTACTATGCAAAATGAATGGTACTTTCAAGTGCTTCTAAAAATGGAAATTATTTGTTTAAGTCCCACTTCAGGACTTGATTACATAATTGAGGGTAACACTACATTGGAGTACTGAGGAAATACACCACTACTTGAGTATTTGAGCTACGCTGACCACATCATTAGTTTGCAATCGTCCATAATCAAAACAGAAAATGCTGGAAATATTCAGCAGGTCTGGCAGCATCTGTGGAGAGAGAAACAGAGTTAACGTTTCAAGTCTGTATGACTCTTCTTCAGAGCTAAACACTGGTGGTGGGTTGTATTTCCCGCCATCGGACATTGGGCACCTGGCGGGCTGCAGTTTGCTTGGGATTTCAAGGTTTGTTTGCCTACCATGCTTCAGTCAAAAAATTCTCTTTTTTATTGCCCATCCTTAACTGCCATCCTTAACTGGTGGCTGTGAGCTGCCTTCTTGAGCCACTGCAGTCCATTTGGTGTAGGTACACCCATAGAGAGGGACTCCCAGGGTTTTGACCCAGCAACAGTGAAGGAACGGCAATATATTTCCAAGTCAGTACAGTGAGTGGGTTGGAGGGGAACTTCCAGGTGGTGGTGTTCCCATGTGTCTGCTGCCCCTGTCCTTCTAGACAGTAGTGGTCGTGGGTTTGCAAAGTGCTGTCAAAGGAGCCTTGCTGAGTTCCTACAGTGCATCTTGTAGATGGTACACACTGCTGCTACTGTGCGTCAGTGGTGGAGGGAGTGACTGTTTGTGGAAGGGGTGCCAATCAAGTGGGCTGCTTTGACATGCATGGCGTCAAGCTTCTTGTGTGTAGATGGTGGACAGGCTTTGGGAAATCAGGAGGTGAGTTATTCATAGTAGGACTCCTAGCTTTTGACCTGCTCTTGTAGCCACAGTATTTATATGGCTAGTCCAGTTCAGTTTCTGGTCAATGGTAACCTCCAGAAAATTGATAGTAGGGGCTTCAGCAATGGTAAGATTCTCTCTTGTTGGAGATGGTCATTGCCTGGCACTTGTGTAGTGCAAATGTTATTTGCTACTTGTCAGCCCAAGCCTGGATATGGCCCATGCCTTGCTGCATTTGGACATGGACTGCTTCAGTATCTGACAACTCAGGAATGGCTCTGAACATTGTGCAATCATCAGTGAACATCACTATTTCTGACCTTATGATGGAAGGAAGGTCATTGATGAAGCAGCTGAAGATGGTTTGGCCGAGGACACCACCCTAAGGAACTCCCACAGTGATGTCCTGGAACTGAAATAACTGACCTCCAACAACCACAACCTTTGTGCTAGGTATGCCTCCAACCAGCTGAGAGCTTTCCCCCGATTTCCATTGAGTCCA